>NC_068391.1:15296173-15455859 GCF_023724105.1 Carassius gibelio
ACGCAATGTTTTAACAGTAAAACAACAAGACATAATATGCATGTTAACATCATTTTAGTCTGAAGAAAGTTGTTTACCAATCTTTTCTGCTAAGTCATATCCAGTTTTACAATTTCATTGGCATGACAACATAACACTAACAATTCTACAGCACAATACACACATTTTAACAGAAGAATTAAGTCTTGAACAATTGATTGATTTATGACTTTACATTTCTGCTTTTAAATGCTACAAAAAGATGAAATTACAATATTTTGCATTGCATAGCCAACCATAATGACATTACAAAGCACTGTATTTGCATAATTCATATATATATATATATATATATATATATATATATATATATATATATTATTTGGGGGACAATGCTTAAAAAAATAAAATAATAATAATGATATAATAATACAATTATATTGTTTAATTATATTATTGTTTTTCCAGTGTTCCCCCAAAGTCGCTGTATGTCACTTGCAATTCTCTTGTTTAAATCGCTGATTTAGAAATTAGAGTTGAAATTACAACATTTTATTGTGTTGAACCTGGTATATAATAGATGCTTTCTTTGGCATTTTTAACTCCAAGAGCGGTTATGTGCAGCAGTCCGTGAGCGCGCTGCTGTCAACTCCCATTACTGTATGTAACTGCAGTTATTATGTCCCATGTTTTAAATCATACTAGACTGATTCCCTAAAACATATAACAACAAGAAATGGAACATCCTGTTCAGTGGGACAATTTAGTGAGCGTTTGTTTGAAGATGCCACTTGGTTTGATATTTTGCAAAGAAACTCATCTATTTCAAGGGGAGAACTAAAGTGCCAAGTGTCCAAATATTAAGAGGAGACTGTGCAACCCAACCAAAGCAACATATTGCCCCCAGGACAGCACCTACAGGGTTCAAATGTACATGCAATATACATACATACATACATGCAAACATATATATATATATATATATATATATATATATATATATATATATATATATATATATATATATATATATATATATATATATATATATATATATATATATATATATATATATATGCAGCTGCTGCACATGCCTTAGAGCATCAGACTCAGATAGGTTATAAATGGATGTCCAAGTGAGGACTCAGTTAAAGAATATCACAGATGGAAAACACACATTTGCATGAGCAT
Organism: Carassius gibelio; assembly: GCF_023724105.1. NCBI lineage: Eukaryota > Metazoa > Chordata > Actinopteri > Cypriniformes > Cyprinidae > Carassius > Carassius gibelio. The sequence goes on from NC_068391.1 coordinate 15,297,344, forward strand.
GGTGTATTTCTGGTGCTGTGAAGCAGAGCAGACAATCCATCATCTCACTGTCCACCACAGTGAGGGAGCTTTCAGAGCTTACAGTGTAAAAATCTGATTAAATGTGGTGTAAGTGTACCTCACACACAGGGTCCTCAGTATGAAGTCAGCATCTCATATGATCGATTTGTGTGTGTGTCTGTGTGACAATCTGTTTGTGTGAGGGACTGTTGAGGTGTCACTATTAAAAGCATGGTGTGATGGTGACTAGGGTGTGGTGGGGATGTGGGTAATTTCAGAGGAAGGGTGTGGATGTGTGTGTGTGTGTGTTATGCGCGTGTGTGTACATGAAAATTTCCCACAGCAAAAAGCTGACACAGGCTTGAGAATGAAGTTCTCATTTGTTTGCAACAATAAGAACAGAATTAGTACAGCATATGAAATATATTCTTTTACAAATAATACATAGGGGGCAATACAGAGGGTAACACTAGTGATGTTTCCATCCACCTCTTTTTATGCAAATTTTGTGATATGCTGGATGGAAACACCAAGATGTGCTTAAATTCTAATAATGCACATAAAAATATATTTTTTTGTTTCGATTTGTTTATCCGATAAGAAGATATGCACATGAACCATGACTGCAACATATTTACTGAATAAATTAATTGATTCATCTGATTCACTCTGAAGCACAAGTAATTTATTACATAAAAATACCTTACATGACTTCTATTGCAGTAACTTCCATTTTTCTAAGTAATATTTTGTGACAGGAAGTTACGTTTTTGTTCTTACTTACTGGATGGAAATGGCACTTTATTGGCAAATGTTTTATGTGATATACTAATTTAGTGCACAAGTTAAAACTACAACTTTGGATGAAAGAATCACTAGTTGCCTCAGCAAGATATCATAAACTTAACACAAAATTTAAACCTAACCTTCAGCCTAAAGGGGCGGTCACACTAGCCTTTGAGCGTGCAAAATTATTTCGGACGCCGCTACGAATATGGGCGGGAGCAAGATATAACGGTTTCCCCTCAGTTATCACAACATGGATTAATCTGTGCTTTACTGTGTCTTTTGCGACGGTGTCGAAAGCGTCTTATTATATTGTACACTCTCTCTCTCTCTCTCTATAAATATATACACACTAAACAATAAAAAAATTATACAACGTGTCCTCATTCAAATGTACCATCTGTTCGTGTTTACATTGACACTGCGAACCATGCAGCTTTTTTTATTATCTTTTAAATATGTATTATATAAAATAGGATGCTGCGCTACGGCTAAAATTAGCACTTCCTTCATTCTTTAATTTCTGTACAGAGAGGTCACGCAGTGACGTATCGATCATCTACTGGTCACACGACTTCACGTGATGCAAATTCGCAGGTGAGAGTTCACCAAACTTGAACTTTCGAATGCAGCGAAATGCAAAATTTTTCGCATGAGCCTGCGTTTCCGGTCTGACGTATTCGCATGTGTATGAATGGAAGTCAATGGAACGAAAAGTGCAGTGTGACCGCACCTTAACACTAAGGCTTCTGTAACACTTAGCCTAATGCAAAAACCTAATTGTAAGCCTAACTCACAAAAAAAGAAAAAAAATAATGGTAAATTATGATTAAATCTAACCTTTAGTCCAATGCAAACCCTAAATATAATCTGCATCTTAATTTTAAGGATAAAATGAACTCTCAGCCTAATGCTAAAATAATTTTACGTTCAACCCAACTTTCAGCTCATTACTAAGGCTAAACTTAACCATCAGCCAAACACTAAAGCTCAATAAGGCCAATCCTCAGCCTAAAGTTAAACTGAACACACAAACCAACATCTTAATTCTATACCAAAACGTAACCATCAACCTAATGCTAAGCTTAAATCTAAGAATATACCCTTAGGCTAACGCTAAGGACAAATAAACCTAACCCTTAGACTAATGCTAAGAAAAAACCCAATTCTCAACCTACCACCAAGTTGAAATCTAACCTTAAGGCCTGGTTTCACAGACAGGGCTTAGGCAAAACCAAGATTAGGCCATTGTTCAATTAGGACATGCAAGTAATTTTTTTTATAAACATGCCTTAGAAAAAAACATTACTGGTGTGCATCTTGAGACAAGGCAAGGGCACTGACATATTTTAAGATCTATCAGTGTAAGTTTCTTTCAGCTGCAATAGTTCAGACTTACATTTTAGTCTGGGACTAGGCATCTGTGAAACCGGAGGCAAATCTATTAAAAGCCTATATTTAACCTTAAGCCTAATTTTAAGGATAAAACTGTCTGACTAATATTAAAAACTCATCTTCAGCCTAACACAAAGCCTAAACTTATCAATTGGGTCAGTGAAAAGGCTAAACAAACCCAGTCCTCAGCCAAACTCTAAGCCAAAACCTAAATTTCAACCTATCGTAAACCCTAATCCTAATTCTAAGTGTAGACCCAAGCGTAAATCTGCACTCTTGTGCAATTTCCAGACAAATTCTGAATGTTGTCACACTCTATTGAACATATCAAACCAAAGAAAGGGCCACGTTGCTTTAAAAATGGTTAAAAATAGATGTGTGTTGTCAGGTAGAGACAGCATAATATAGAGGAAGAGCAAGAGAGAAAGTAAAACAAGAGTGCTGAAAGCTGTAAAAGCCTCAGTGGAAAGCTGAAACTGTAGCATCATAAATAAAACATTCATTGCTCTGACCCCTCATAACCATCGCCTTCATATTCACAGTTTCCCTGTGTGGTGATACACACACACACACACACAATCAAAATATCATGCATAACAGCATGTTAAGATAAACATACATCTACAAAACAAAATCACAAACCCACACTCGACCTGTACAACCCCACACTTACCCAACCTGTGACATCAAAGTTTCAAGAGGGAAGCGAAAAAGGAAATGTGAAATGCTCTTAAGCAGGACAGTGGTGAGAAATCATGCTAATTGTGCACTCTAATACAACGGCGATCACTTTGAAATGATTTAACATTGTGGAAAATATTTAGCATCTTAGTCAGAGCATCATATAGAAACTTATGTTATCTGTACTGTATTTTATTTTGTCCAAACAATGAAAGTTTTGGACCCCATTGATTTTCATTATATGGATAAAACAAAGAAGAGACAACAAAACACATTACATGCGCAACATTTTCCGTTAAATTCATTCATTAATAATAATTCGTTTTTTAGCATGTTTACAAGAGATTCACACATTGGTGAAGTTTGGCTCTGTCTCAAAGTGTCTATAAGAGGAAACTGTGAATGCATATGAAAATATACCTAATATTGGATTACATTACCACTTGAAATAAACAATTTCAATATCTTCGTATTTTTCAGACAGAAAATATATTTGCTACTTACAAATGTCCCCATTATATTTCACTGTGGGGCTATCTGAGAAATTGTCTTGGCTTATACATATGATTCAGACTAATAGGTATCTGTAACAACTTTCCTGGCCCATATTAGTGAACAAAGAAAAAAGGACACTTGAACAATGGGCAGATCCAGATGACTAGATGCCTTTTGATTCATTTGCATGCTACTATCACTATCAACTGTTATGACACTCCTAATATCTTCTCACATAGATGTCACACAAAACTATTTCAAATCAATATTCTGATATTCCTCAGTGTAAATCGTGACACATTCATCTTAAAAATCAATGCAAAGCCATCACTGGACAGTGCAAATGAATGCAGATTAAAAAGAGCACATGCAAGCATGCTGACAACCATAAATAAACACCAGTAAGCACATCACAAGGCATCTGGCAGACATTTCCACATAGCTGACAGCTGATGCTGTTCCACAAGAGCAACATACCATCCAAATCCACCGAAGGATACGCTCCTCTTCCTCCTCAGCATGGTCCCTCTTTATTCGCTTCTAACTCCAAACCGTCTTCCACTCCCTCCTCACTGTCTCTCTTGTATCGTCCCTCTGTGCTCGTGTTTCAGTATCTCACAATCACTCTTTCTGCTTCCTCACTCTCTCGTGTGCAACTATGAAATAATTTCATTCTCCACCCTCTTTCTTACGCTTTGTGCATGTGTATGTGTGTGACAGTTTGGGGTTCTCGCACCTGCTATGTCACTCCCTCTCACTTCAGCGCACAACTCCACACATGTTCAGAGTAGAAGAGAGGGTGGAGGAGGAAGAGAGGAGGGGCTGAACAAAGTATTATTATTCTTTTTTTTTTTTATCTCATTCAGTCTACTTAGACCCTCTGGGCCTTTTGTGTGCTGGAATATAAAATATGAGATATTGCTCCCTGATAAGGCCTTAAGTGAAAGTGATTTAAAAAATAATACAGTAAAAAATGTGAGACGTGACATACAGCCAAGTATGGTGACACATACTCAGAAATCATGCTCTGCATTTATGCTGCAGAGCCCGGGGAGCAGTTGGGGGTTCAGTGCCTTGCTCAAGGGCACCTCAGTCATGGTATTGCCGGCCCGAGACTCAAACCCACCACCTTACGGTTAGGAGTCACTCTAACTCTCTAATCATTAGGCCAAGAAATTTTTATAGAACCATATCACAATCCTTGCCTTTTAGTCTGTTATTGTAAGCCTTTTCATGCCTCCAACCCAGCGAACTTAACTATTATTGTTTACCTAAATTAAAATTAGGATAATGGAACTCATAAAAAAGGGATGCATTAGGATTTATGGACATGGATCATACCCTGCATGAATTTTGAGAAATGGTTTTGCATTTGTTCTCACAATACAACATTATCATAAAAAGACTGGCAGTTATGTGATACAGTATGTGGCTCTAAAATTTGCCCATTATGAAAGCAATAATTGTGCCAAGATTTACTAATAAGAACTGCATTACTAATAAAAATTACATTGGTGCCCCCTTTTGGCAAGATTCATTTAAACCATTGATTCTTCCAGTGACCGGGAAGTTGAGACTTTCAGAGGTCATCAGAAAATTACAGGCTTCTAAATAATTTAAGTAAACATAAATCTATCCCTTATGAGCCCCAAAAATAAAACAAATGCCATTCTGAAAATAATAGAATCTCAAGACATTTTGAGAATATATGCATTTTATTCTATTGCCGTGCATTACTTTAAAATGGATCACAAAAATACTTTCGTAGATGTGTAAGTCCGATGGAAACAAGAAAATAAACGTAATTTCACTGCGAGCAGGGTTCGAACCTGTGTAGGGAGACCCCAATGGATTTCAAGTCCAGTGCCTTAACCATCCATTTCTTAAAATATATTGTGATATATTGTAATATATTATTTTCCCTTTTTATTTTCTAATATTTAATATATTTGAATACATTTAATAATATATCGATGATACATATATTAAATAATATATTGCAAAATATACAAATGATTGCCGCTTTTAATATATTGCAATATATTGGAAAAATATAAATATATATAAGAATATATGCCTATATATTACATGATATTTTCCAATATATTGCAATATATTTTTGTTTCATAAGGAAGGGCTTATTTAAAATGTGTTAGGAATTGTAACAAATCGTTAGGAATGGTTAGGCTGTCTGATCGCTGGTGGGTATGACCACACTTCACCAATATTGACTAATAATATTGTAAAATATATTGCAGTGCAAATTTGATAAAGTAGTAATTAGAAAATTCCATCTGACTGACTGCAGCAATCCCGGTCAACATAGATAACCTCAGGCTTTGGTTTGCCAGCAGTCTGGTAGCGTCTAACGACACCCTGGCACAGCTCCTCCAGTGCTGCACCTTCAGCTGTTCTCAGAACACTGTTCAGAACCTGGCCGAGCTCATTGTCAATGTTGGTCATCCATGCAGACGTGTCCCCAATGCCACCAGCCAGCTTTTTGGTGTAAAATTTGGGCATAAAGACATTCTGACAGGCTTAATTATACATTTTCTTCTTTTTGTTTTGGTGAATTACAATATATATATAACACAAATTCACACTTTTTCATCATTATGATGAAATTATATCTATTCCAATTACTCACCATGGATTTCTAAAAAAAACCTCATGCTCAAACCTTTATATATTGTACCCTTCGTGTTTTGTATGTAATCACCCCCTTCATCTCGTCCAGAAGGATGAGGATGTCGTTGGATTGGACAGTCTCAAACCACTGGGCAAGTGGAAGTGGCTTGAAGGGTGCAGGTGCGGAAAAGGCAGGTGTCGTTGCAGATTGGACTAGGGCAACTTTTCTCAAATGATGCACACAGTCAGAGAGGTACTGGATGGCCCATCGTGCCCACTCCTAACTGAGAACTTGTTCTACTGCTGACTGGAGGTAGGAGGAACTGTTACAGCTGTTCCTTGGCCTGAGGAAGGTCACATATTCCTGTCCAGGGCTAGCTGAGTGGTCAGCACCTCTGGAAACAGGGTCCTGTGTGCCACATCCAGTTGTGAAAGGATAAATGCCTCCATGGGCATTCTGGCAACTTGTCTAAACTGCAGCGTCGATAGTCCCCACCCACCAGGTAGTAGCAGCTATCCATGTCGATCAACTCCCTGACCTTCGGTTAGTTCCCTGAATGCTGCATCTCCCGGCCACAATGGGGGCATTTAAGAGGAATGCCCCACATCCTCATTGGTGCCCACAAGAACATCCTTTGTTGGAAGTACCTTGGGCTGCATCGGTGGATAAAACCAATTTGCCTGGAACTTCTGCCTCAGTTGACCCGTGGGCTCATAGAGGCACTTGGCAATCCAATCTGGTGTCTGGATGACTCTCTTGAACTGACTGGGAAGAAAGCTCTCCCAATCAGTAATAGCCTGAGGCAGAGATGATGATGGCTGCAGTGTGGGTGCTGGATATGAGGATTGAGTGGGCTGTAGAGATGGAGAGTGGTGTGTATGTATGTCATTGATTAAGTTGCATGAGTGCCCACTTCTGGCAGAACTCTTGCAATGGGGACGAACTGGAATGTCCTAAGCCCTAGACCACTTAGTATCACCTATTAAGTTGGGTTATTTTTGTACATTTTTACCCTTACAATTTTTTTGGTGCCGCATTCTATATGTATATAGGTATGCTTTGGCTGTTATAAAAGTAAAAAATAAAATGTATATACTATAGATTTGTCTGGGGAGGGGAAAAATGAAATGTGATCTACGATGACATCATAATCGTGTTGCATTGGGGTATATGGAGTGGCCTGAAGTGTGCATATGATACATATGGTGCATAAATCTAGGGGTTGAGGGTCTGTCTGTTTTGAGGTGGTGTCTCAAGGTCTGTAATTCATGACTGTAATTCATGGCAGCTTTCATTGGCCAAGGCCCGACCATGAGGCCATTTAACCGACATGTCAAAGAACCAATCCCAGTTTGTTTCATTCATCATCACGTTTCGCGTGTGTATATGAAGAATCTGTTTCTGTTGCTCATGAAAACGTTTCTAAAACGTCTGTGTATTTGACAGATATTTTATTTAATTCACTTCATCTGTGACAAAGTATTTAAACACTTTGTGAGTGTCACACATGGAAGCAAAAGTATCCGGCTTGATATGTCTGTTATCAACTCTGCCCCAGACTGCAAGCGGCTGCTCTCATTGACTACTGTCTGTAGCCGTGCTTCAAGTCGAACACACCTTTTGTTTCCAGACAGAACATTAAAGAACATCTCTCTCCCGATGTCTCTCTCTCACTGTTTAGACATGTTTTGGACCATTGATCATCATCTTCATCCTTAATAAATAAAACTTTTTTTTATGCTTGGGTGTCTGTAAATTTAGTCGAGAGAAAACCCCCACAACTAACTGCAAACTGGCATTCATACCTGTCTCCATTTTGTTTGCAATGCCTCAGCTTCCAACGATCCAAGTCCTGCCCTCTCATTTCAGATGCCGTTCCACTTGGATATCATCACAGCAGAGCAGAAAAGATAATTACAACTTCCATTTTATGGTGACTTTAAGCCTGCGGACCTGTTGCTATGACAGCAACTCCGGGATGAACTTCGAAGCACCAAACAAACCCAGATCATGCCAGATCATCAACAATCAAATCCAGCTAACTGAGTTATCAAAGAATGGGCCCCCTGTTTTGGTGGGGAAATCCTGTGAGCGGACTTCCTGTTAGTGGACAGTGGCATAAAGAAGTGGCTCTGGGAGCTCCTGCATAAACTTTTTATAAAGACTATTAGGGTGTTTTCTACCGACGTGGTGTGTACGGATTTTGATATCAGAGAGCTTCTTCTGATTGTATTAGGTGCCGTTATGCCTCCAAAACCCAGACATAAGGACAACCGGACCACATCGAGAGTGCGGCCTAATGCAGGGGGGCTACATCCCCGGCCCAGCGTGATTTTGTCGGACCACCGCCACATGACAGAGATGGTGTTGACACTGTTAGCACTGTCACAGCATCGAGTATGGCTTCCTCCGCTCTGCTTAAGGAGGCGCTTAACTTGGATAAAGGACCTCTTATTGATCATGCTCATCGATCCTTAAACCCCACGCCCAGACCCGGAGAGCGGCCACGTCCCATAATAGCATGTTTACATTATTAAGCAGATTGTGTCGACATCCTTCAGTGTGCCAGTGGTCATTTCGACATTAAAGACATGGTTTCAATTTAGGAAGCATTTTGCATTTCTTACTCCCACCATATCAAGTCCACTGTTCAAGAATTGTGCATTCAAACCTGCATTTCCTGATTCTATTTTCACTTTATGGCATGATAAGGCTCTGAAATATTTTAAAGATTTTTATAAAGACAGGGTTTTTTGTTCTTTCACAGATCTAACTAGCGAGTTCGGCCTCCCACCTTCACATCTTTTTAGGTATTTTCAAATCAGGAACTATGTAAAATTTTAATTTCCTAATTTTCCACAAATTCCTCCTGAGCAGACATGGGACAGTCTTTTACGATTGAATTTTTCGCAAAGATCTTTAATCTCAGAAAATCTCAGAATAGTTACACTATTCAGTCCTATGATGACCATTTAAACACTAGGACGAAGGAGACATGGGAGAAAGAGTTAGGTCTAGCCTTTGATGTTGACTGGTGGGACTCTGTTTTAAACGGTATTCACAAAACCATTTAAAAACTTTAAACTGTATATTTAATTTTGAACTCAATTCTAGTTCAGCGGTATCTTTAGCCTCTCCTCCTGTTTGCTTTGGTGTGGCATGATGGTCCGTGATAGACAGATTGTTAACAGCTGGTCTATGTGGTAATACTGTGCATCAACCTCAAACATAGCTTTTCATCTGAAAGATGTATGTAGTAAAAACTTTACCTGGCAGTCCAATCTAAAGTTACCCTAGAGAAATGTCGCTTTTCACCAAAGATCCTCAACAACTTCTAAAGCTGTGTAGTTGAGAGTGTCTTGACCAGCTGCATCGCTACGTAGTATGGCTGCACTACTGTAAGGGACTGCAAACGTCTGCAGAGAGTTGTGAAGACTGCTGAGAAGATCATCAGGACTCTACTGCCCTTGTTGCAGGTCACCAGTCCACAGAAGAGACACATCAATCATTAAAGAACCCACCCACCCCCAACACAGACTGTTCCCTCAGGACGGAGGTATAGGGGTGTAAATTGCAGGATTTCTTGATTTAGGAACTCCTTCCTCTTAACTATTAGACTCTTAAACAGGTAGCCAGCTAGTGGACTTATCTATCTCAGAGAACAATCACTTCAAATTGTTTCATCTCATTGAACATTAAAAGAACCCACCCACCCCCAAAACAGACTGTTCACACTACTACCCTCAGAACGGAGATATAGGAGTGTAAATTGCAGGATTTCTTGATTTAGAAAACTCCTTCCTCTTAACTATTAGATTCTTAAACAGGTAGCTAGCTAGTGGACTTATCTATCTCAGAGAACAATCACTTCAAATTGTTTCATCTCATTGAACATTTGTAATGTTATTGCTGCTATTACTACCATTGTATATTTGTCAATATTACCAAAGTCCTTTAAGGCAAGTCGTGCACCATCTTGCCTCCGGGCAGCTATTTCGGTCTAACAAGACCAGGCTCCTATCTAAACCCCCATTCTCATCCCACTCAACCACCATCACAGTGAAGAAATTACACCGATGGATGCATCGTCACCACTCATACCTCAGGTCTTAAAAAATGCGTTTGCTTCACCTAGTCCTAAAACATAACTGATCATCTGGATCCACCCAGTGACTGCTGTGAAGAGAGCAGCTGGCAACTAGGGAAAGACCTAGCGACAGCCTGGAAAGACTGCTGACAGGCGGGAAAGACCCCACCGGGCCTGCCCCAGGTTAGCTCCCTGTGGTAGGAGGGACTTGGCACTATTAGTGTACAGGTCCCACCCATCTCTGGCTACAAAAAGTTCAATGAAGAAAACACCCCCAGAGTCAGCGAGAGCTGGGGAGGATAATGACTCACTGACAGATTACATGGTTATTGACCCAGGAACGAAACAGACAACGAGAATGATGATCATTAAGACACCTGAGATGACAACACCTATACCTAAAAAGTGCTTGCTCTCAGAGCAACAGGGAACTAGCATTGACCGGTACTTCTTACGGAGCAGGTCGAATAAGTCAAGTGAAAGAGTGGGAGACGATTGACACAGACATCAGTAATCTCCTGGGACAATTGAGGGGAACTGCAGTCCGGAAGTTGGAGCGTATGGGAGACCTGATTTACAACTATGGTGCAGAACGCTTTGGGATGGTAGAAAAGAGAAAGAAAACATCACCCACCCAAACAAAGTCCAGGAGACAGCAGGAGATAGAACGGTTAGTCAAGGAGAGAAGGCAGCTGAAAAAACAATGGAGAAAAGCTCCCGAAGAGGAGAAGGAAGGAATCAACCTGCTACAGGCAGAAATTAAGAACCGACTGGCAACCTTGAGGAGAGCTGAGAATCTGAGGAGGCGTAAAAAGAAGGAGCAAGAAAGGTCAAACTTCTTTAAAGATCCCTATAAGTTTGCAAAAAATCTATTCACAAAGGAAAAAAATGGCAAACTCAAAACATCAAAGAAAGATCTGGAAACTTACCTCAAGCAGAGTCTCACTGAAAGCCAGCGTTACGGAAAGACAACTCTTCCACCCGAAATGCCACCGATACATTCCCCAGAACATCAGATGGACATCAGCCCTCCCAGGTTGAGCGAAGTGAAGAGAATTGTACAGCGGGCTAGGGCTGCATCCTCCCCTGGGCCCAATGGAGTCCCATACCGAGTTTATAAGAACCAGATGTATTACGCTTTCTATGGAGGCTGATGAAAGTAGTGTGGAAGAAACAAGCAATTCCAACTGCATGGAGGAATCAGCCTCCTGAACGTCGAAGGCAAAATCTTCTTCAGTGTAGTGGCTCGCAGGCTGACAGCATACCTGGAAAAGAACCACTTCATTGATACTATGGTGCAGAAAGCAGGGATTCCAGGCTTCTCTGGATGCTTAGAGCATTTAAACATGATATGGAATCAAATCCAAACTGCCAAAAATGATGGAAGAGATCTTCATGTTGTGTTCTTGGACCTTGCAAACGCCTTCGGATCAGTTCCTCATAATCTCCTGTGGACTGCATTACACTATTTCAGCGTCCCGGAAGTAATCACCCGCCTTGTTAAATCTTATTTTCAAGACCTACAACTATGCCTGACAACTGATGAGTGTACCACAGCATGGCAACGAGTGGAAATAGGAATAATGGCGGGATGCACCATCTCACCTCTAGCATTCACGATGGCTATGGAGGTCATCATCCGCGCATCTCGGTGGGTAGGAGGAGGTCAGAAGCTCAAATCTGGTCTTCGTCTCCCTCCCATCAGAGCTTACATGGACGATATGACCATCCTCACCACAACCAAGGCTTACAATAGAGCTTACCGTTCCCTGGGAGGCTGCTGTGGAGGAGGCATTTGAGCGCAAGAGCCTTAAGTACACAGAGTTGGCAGCTGATGCTGAGCAACGCGGATGGAAATCCAAGGTCTGCCCAGTGGAAGTCGGGTGCAGAGGCTTCGTGGGCAAGTCAACTATCAAGCTGCTTAAGGAATTGGGAGTGCAAGGTCAAACCCTACGCCGAACCATCAAAGCCCTCTCAGGTGCAGCAGAAGAAGCAAGTCGATGGCTTTGGGTAAAAAGGGGAGACTCCAACTGGGCCCCTAATATTACCTGAGGCATTGAGGGGTTGAAAGCAGAGGGGGGCACACCTGGGACGCCAGGTGCTGCTGATGAGCCCTCTGGAGGTGTCGTGGGCCTATCATTGAAACACCAGAGAAGGAGGGTGCCCACCTGATGACCCCGATGAAGCTAAAACCCCCATTCTCATCCCACTCAACCACCATCACAGTGAAGAAATTACACCGATGGATGCATCATCACCACTCATACCTCAGGTCTTAAAAAATGGGATTGCTTCACCTAGTCCTAAAACATAACTAAATGAATTGGACATAAAAACTGCATATATAGAAACAGCAGTAAAATATGATAAAAATCGCAGAAAAAGTTTTATGACTTTGCTCAGTGGAACCAGACGATAGGCTTAAATGTTTCCTGGCTTGACTGTTAAAAGAAGATGATTGGCTTTCCAGCGGGAGGAGCGGGACATGTGCATACAACCACCATCTTTGCCGTTACGGGTTTTCCTTATAGCTGTATTGAGGATTGAGGAAGTGGCATGTCTCTTATAAATTGTCTCTGGTATTACTCATGTAGCCTCATCTCAATTTGCACATCTGTAACTGTTACTGCTGCTATTGTTATAATGTAATTGGACTCTGTTTGCACATTACTGCACTATTGTTTTTATGCACATACATTTTCACATTCTATATTCCTACTCTATCCTGGCATACATAGTCTATACTACTACTGCAGCATAGATTTTATTATTATGTTTTTTTACATTGTATGTATGTATGTGTGTGTTTAGTTTGTATAGTGTATAGTTTGTGTGTCTGTGAGTAGTTTTACACTGTCTAGGCATTCATTGTGAAATGGAAAGTAAGGCTTTCATTGCTCAGGGAAACTTGTTTTCCTCACTGGCTATATGACAATAAACGCTTTGAATCCTTTGAATCCCTACTTTGCATTCAGTGCATGCTTTTTATCAGTTCATGCATTCTCTTGACATGGATATGGCATTGCATGCATGATCTACTGTTTAACTGTTTAACCTCCTTGCATTTTACTTTTTTGAGTCTATAGATGTTTATAGTTTATATGGGAATGGTAAAGAGATATGAGCGTCAGATCAGGAGACTCTTTCTGGGTTTACACCGGACTGTAATGTGTATTTGAGGATTTACTCACGTTTCACCCTCTAGTTTGCGGCTCAAAGTAGGCCTATAATACATCGTGTGTACACTCACTAAACAAAGAGTGGCAGCTTTTTAGTGGATATGAGCTCTTTGCAAGCGTTCTAGTCTATAATCCATTTAAAAAATTTAACGCCTCTGGAGCAACTAGGGGTTAAGTGTCTTGCTCAGGGACACATTGGTGTCTCACAGTGGATTCGACCCCTGGTCTCCCACCAAAGGCATGTGTCGTAATCACTGCAACAACATGTTACAATGTAAGCACTTAACTAAAATAAGTAACGTTAGGCTATTAATAAAAAATAAAAAAATTACTTGAGAAGGCAGCTTTGTTCCATTTAGTGAGATAATACTAACAGTTAACGTACTCCTCACCTGAAAAAAAAAGCTCTTTGGTAAGTCATCTAACGGTAAAAGGTTTTTATGTAACGGTTTTCCCGGTGAAATGTTCTTTATGTTGCTCTCTGTAAGTGCTACAAACTTGCAGGTAAAGCTAAAAGAAGACACCATGAACAATGTAGCTGTGTTCTCATATTTTTAGGATAAAGATTACATTACTTTGGGTCACGTGGGGATGTAGCTCAGTGGTAGAGCGCATGCTTCGCATGTATGAGGTCCCGGGTTCAACCCCCGGCATCTCCACTTTTTCGGTTATGTATTTTTTTTCTGCTGGTGACTACAATAAAATAATAAACTTTAATATGTAATAACTTAATTTATGAATAATATATGCCGATCATAAGTCAAAATGGTTATTAGATATTGTGTATGTTTCATTTCTTCAAAGCCCATATGGAATAACTTTAGGGCCCCCACAGACCCCTGGTAGAAACCTTATTTTTATGTACGGAAATAAGCTATTTACAGTTAATGGACTGTTCGTACAGTTGAAAAAACTGGAATAAAGTGAGTAAAAACCCACGAATGGCCCTAACACTATCACTTAATGCAGGATACACAAAAAAATTACGATAAACGATTAAAGGAAATAAAATCGTCTGCCAACGGACTAAATGTAAGTAAAACTATTATGCGTTCTAAAATATCATCCTGTTAAAAAGCGTGATTCCACTGGGGCTCGAACCCAGGACCTTCTGCGTGTAAAGCAGACGTGATAACCGCTACACTATGGAACCCACACATAACGTTAAGAACAACGTCACAAATTTAACAATAAGTCGTTCAACTGAATGTAAGACTACATTGAGTGCATGCAGCTGAATGAACGTACGCAAATCACGATTTAACACGGACAACATGTAGGCTGGTATGGAGTCTAATATTTTAACAAAACAATTAATTATGCTGTATTGTGCATGAACGCACGGAATGAAGACGGAGAAAGGGTAACGTTAATTTAATGTTAAAGGCACTAAGAGCGTTACTTTTTTTCTGCATTTAACGGATTCATTTAACCACACAGAGCGGTATGCACTTGTGCCCGTTTGATGTCAGAATCTCAGACATTATCGGCGAAAGTGGCAAAGACTGAGCTGCAGAATCCGCTGCACACACATCTGATGTCGCATGCGATGAAAACGCACAGACAGCCTTCTGCTCGAGACATTCGATTGAGCAATCAACGTAGCAGCTATTTTGCAGTATATAAACATGGCGGTTTACCAACATGCATCAGCGCGTAATGATCATCTATATATAGATGTCAAGTCGTAGAGCATCTCTTCGGAAGGTAAACTGGAAAAAGCCTCATTTGCGATTTAGGTTATTATACTAAATGATTATAGTAAATAGCTTTTTAGTATACAATATAGCTTATCTGCAGGTCTATGCATTAAATATCTAAACTGCCAAGACCGGGAACTGGAGGGAACTGATTGAACTAACCAAGAATAAAGCATCAGAAAAATATGAGATACAAGGTAGGCATGAATTTTATATTTGTCTCATCCACGCAGCATCATTTCTCAATGCATTAATGAAAATGCATTTTTTTTTTAAAAAAAAACACCGAGATAACCTGCACACACATGGCTCACTTTATATATTTATCCTGTTTTTTTTTTTTTTTTACCCCTCTGCGTGTTATGTAAAACAGAATGCGGTTGGATTAATCAGGCTTGTGCATAGTTATTATTATTTTATTTTATATGAGCATTCTTATGTTGCAACCAAACTAATAAAAGCCACATAGTCTGATAGCCTTATTTATGTATTATTTGTAGACTGTTTGTTTGTAGCCATTGCTCTGCCTGTATGTTTAATACGTTGCCCAATTTGTATTTATTTATACTATCAAGGACACAATGGCTTACATAAAGCTTAGGTCATTTCTTGAATAAAAAAGGTAAGATATAATATTTATATATTCAGCTTAATACTTGAACTTAATTAATAATAATAATAATGCAATTACATTTCTTACAGTTGACTGTTGACAAATAGGATGCAGAACAAAATATCCATAAATGCAGTTATGCCCTAAGATTCAAGATATTGAGGCAAAAATGTCATTTTATGAGTTTGTGTTTCATATTAAATCACATGATACGCGATATCGCAGGAGCAGTGAGAGCAATTTCACACAAGTGCTGTTTCTGTCATGAATAGCAAAAGTTATTTTATACAACAGGTCAGTAAATAAGAAGTTAATATTGTGTTATATTTTAAAAACAATGTTGTGTTTTTTTCCCCCCTCAATTCTGCCAACGAAAATGTCACCTATGAAGCCACCGCAGAACTGTGCGTCTTTGAGCAATAGCGGTGTTTAGTTTCTGAATGAATCCTCTTTTTGAACAAATCATGTGAACCAATGATTTTTAGGCCCATTCATAGAGACAGCTGTTGGACCTGTCACAAATGTTTTTCCCACCCTCATGTTGTTTCAAACCTGAATGACTTACTTTCTTTTGCGCACCATAAAATAAGGTATTTTGAAGAATGCTTACAACCAAGCTGTTTTGGTTACCAGTGATTTTTATTGCATGAACAAAAAATACAGAGAAATTAGCCTAAACGTTTGTGTAATAAATTTTATGTTGAGTCATATAAAATATTTATTTCTAAATTTGGAACGTCTATTTATACACTGTAAAACCGAACAGTGAAATTAATTAAATGAATTTAGTTAATTTCACTCAAATAATAATGAAAGTTCATTGGACTTATTTGAAATAAGTTCTATAAACTCAAAATGTTTTTGTAGTACGGTGAACTTAAAATGATTGTGATTGATCCCCATTGTCTCAGACAGGAAATGCTTTACAATAAACTTCCTTTAGCTAACATTACCCAACTGGATTTTCATAATACTACGACATTTGAGTTTATGATTATGAAGGGTGGTTTAAAACGTCCCCTCATAGTTATACTGATTTACAGACCACCCAAGCAGCAAACTGAATTCTTCTCAGAACTCAGTCAATTACTAACATTAACCTGTGCGGTGACGTACCAGGTTATCCTACTTGGTGATTTTAACATCCATGTTGACACTGGCTGCTCTAATCCTGCTGAGTTATTGACTGAGTTTGAAAACCACCGGCGACATCAGCAACCAACGACGACCTGATCAGCTGAGAAAAACAACAGTAGTTGATGACAGACAGATCATAAAAGCTGTAAAAATGAACAACTGTATAACTAAAATACATGTCGGTAAATCACCAACAACCTCCAGAAAGCTGGGTTGATGCTTAGTCAATCTACAGTCCACAGAAGAATTTGACACAGAATTACAGAAGCTACACAGCAAGATGCAAACCTCTGATCAGCACCAAAAATAGAAAGGCAAGATTCTTAACAAATGTGAGCCAGTAGAGTTCTGGAATTGAGTTGATGGACCGATGAGACACAGATTAACCTTTATCTAAGAGATTGGAAAGCAAAAGTGTGGAGAGAACTGCAAATGATCATAAGCATTCAACACAAATACAAATTGCAAACCTGTTCTACATAATGTCTATCTATACTTATTTAATGTACCCAACAATTCATTGCTTGACCATTAAGATCAACTGGATTAAAGGACAGACAACTGTATTAAAACCTAACAGATTTCATTATATATTTAACCTTTCCTTGATTTTGTATCTGGTGTTTTTGTCACGTGACGTTATTGTTATGTCTTGTGATACTGTAACATGATATTAATTAGCTACATATTATAAAACTCTCAGTGATGCTCTTTTATATCCTGATGAAAACTGCTTAGATGTTATGTAGTGGTTTTCTTTTTGTAAGGTTAAAAGCCATGATTTCATAGACTTTTTATACAGTATATTATATCCTACTTTGAATGCCATGGACTACCATTTTTGCATTGAGCTGACTATCCCTTAAAGAGCACCAGTTGGTATTTACTGTTAAGGTTTCCTCACACATCTTGTTTGTATATTAGGTTTTGATTACTGCTGTAAAATAATGTTCTGTGTAACTACTTTTTTAACATCCCCTTTAACCAGGGAATAATTATTCAAATTATATTATATTTTTTGTAAAAGTACTTTACTTTAAATTGTCTTTTTTAGGCCAACCCCAATGGAACTACCTCAATTTATTAAACTAATTTGTCCGTTCCCTTTAAGTCCTTGGCTGCAAGAGAATCTAGAGATTACAAACATACTCCAGACAGCTGAACTACATTACTGAACTCTGCTAGCTTAAATGTAGGGCAATTGAAGGCACTTATTACAGCATTTTACATATTTAACACAAAAGTTTAACATATCAAAATAACATCAAAAGCATCCTACAATATAATTCAGAAATTCTCTAGTGTATTAAACATCTTTCCTTAACATTAATTTAATTTCTAACCTGACCTTAACAGGACTTGAAAGTAAATATTTGACCATTTCAAACTATTTTCTACTGTCTTCAATTCAACTTAATCCATACATATGCTTCTATGTATCCACAAACTCCTTTCGCAGAGGGAATCCTTTAATTTGCTAATATTGTCTGTGTTTCATTATCCAGATCCCAGGGGCTGCCATGGATCGTGTTAGCCTACTTTGGCGGTTGAGACGTCGGGCCCGTCGAGGGGCCCTGTGCATGGCACTGTTCTGTATGACTATGGCTCTCCTGTACACTTTTTGCGCTGAAAACAGCATACCTGTCACAGATGCTATTTTTGGGGTTAAGGCGAGAACTCGAGCTCAGCCAAGAACGCACACAATTGTTAAGGTATGTCGAGATTCCTTTCCTCACATGGCCTTCTGCTCCATTGAATCTGATCATTAGAGTGCTGTAGGAATGAGTCCTAAAGCCCGAAAATAAGGTTCCCTATCGAATAGTCTCCCATTGCATTAAAAGGCTATGGGGAAACACCAGTTTACACTGTTACTAAAGCCTGATTTGTTTACGCTTGTGTAGCTGCACAATCCAATAGCGCTCTAGCCTGCCAGAAGGGGAGGAGCCGACTGCTAAATAAGTTGGCTCAGAGGATGCTGAAAAGTGGCCATGTTCCAGTAAAAAGCCAGAATCCCCACTTCTGAAGCAAACAACATGATCAAGTGTGGACAGCAAGATGACCTGCATTCTAAGGCTATGGAGGATCTCGACCTGGCTTGGTCGGCTTTGGAAGAGCCTGCCCATGGCCTTCTAAACAAGTGGAACATGAAGGGGCACCATCAGCGATGCTCCCACTATTGGTCTGCTCCGTTGCTGCCAGCAGTTCATGAAAACCTCATTAGGACATGGAGCGTTAATACTCGGCCCGTTAATCCCTCTGCTTCCACCGCTCTCACCATTGTTGACGGTCCTGAAGTAAAAGGCTATAGCAAGCTCCCCCTTCTGAAAGAGGCAGTCGCTGTTCATTGGTCACCTCCATCAGCCCTGGGGATGAAAGTCCATGCAGCGCATCCATCCAAGCCCTGTAGGACTACATCAGCCTTGGCAAGAAGGGCTTATTTAGCGGCTGGCCAGGCTGGCTCAGCTTTGCATACCATGGTGGCACTCCAGGTGTTTCAGGACAAACGTCTCTGCTCCATGGATAAGTCTGGCCAAGATTCTGATGCCCAATCCGACCAGCAGCCTGCAAACCTAAACATCTCGCCTGATTGAATGGGACTGACCCAATGGGACTGACCAACGGAAGGAATGTGGTCACAAGAGACGCCTCCAACTTGTATTGGGGAGCTTTGTACAAGGGCAGACCATCATTAATAGTAATAGTGTAGTGTGGCACCGATACAGGATGGCTGCCTCCGTGACGTGCTCCGCATATGTTTTTGTTAGTTTGTCCTGTCTTTAGTTATATTCCTGCCATCAGTTTCACCAGGGATGAACTGCTGAACATTCGGCAGAACACACCACAAGATTTTTTACCGGATTTAAATTATTCAGACGTTTTACTGAACGTTGTTATCGGAGGAGCGGCGGCGCTGATCAAGCGCTTCAGGACGCGCAGACGGGGGAAGCAAGCGGGAGCGCTCGTCAGACTCAGGAAGCGCGGATTTCGAACGCCGTTGCCTCGCATCCATCTGGCAAATCTCCGCTCTCTACCCAACAAAACGGACGAACTCCTCCTGCTTTCTCGGACAAATAAGGATTTCACACACTCTGCTGCTCTGTGTTTCACGGAAACCTGGCTGAATGACACCATACCGGACAGCGCACTCCATCTGCCGGACTTTCAGCTGTTTAGAGCGGATTGCGACGCAGAATCAACGGGGAAATCGCGTGGCGGCGGGACATGCTTTTACATCAATGAACGGTGGTGTACAGATGTAACTGTGTTAAAGAAGACGTGCTGCTCAAACCTTGAAACACTCTTCATTAACTGCAAGCCATTCTATTCGCTGCGGGAGTTTCACTCGTTCATCCTGGTCAGTGTTTACATTCCTCCGCAAGCGCATGTGAGCTCAGCTTTACAGAAACTCGCTGATCAGATCACAGAGACAGAACAACAACACCCGGACTCTGTTTTAATAATTCTCGGGGACTTTAATAAAGCCAATCTCTCCCGTGAACTGCCAAAATACAGACAGCATGTTACATGTCCCACAAGAGACAGTAATATATTGGATCACTGTTACACCACAATAAAGGATGCATTTCACTCTGTTCCACGAGCAGCTTTGGGACGTTCTGATCACCTTCTGGTTCATCTTATACAGTCCTACAGGCAGAAGCTAAAATCAGCTAAACCTGTATCAAGGACTGTAAAAAGATGGTCTAATGAAGCAGAGCAGGATTTACAATCTTGTTTTTAACATCACTGATTGGAGTGTTTTTGAAGCTGCTGCCACCAATCTGGATGAACTCACAGAGACCGTAACATCATATATCAGTTTCTGTGAGGATATGTGTATTCCTACAAAGACTCAACTAATTTACAATAATGACAAACCGTGGTTCACTGCAAAACTCAGACAGCTCCGTCAGGCCAAAGAAGATCCTTACGTGAAGGGGGACAATGTCTTGTATAAACAGGCTAAATACACACTGGAAAAAGAGATCAAAGTGGCAAAGAGGAACTATTCTGAAAAAATAAGGACTCAATTCACTTCCAACGACTCAGCATCAGTGTGGAAAAGTCTAAAGAAGATCACCAATTACAAGACACCACCCCCCAGCACTGTGGAGAATCAACGACTGGCAGACGATCTGAATGAGTTTTACTGCAGGTTTGAAAGAACACCCATCACCTGCCCTGAACGCCTCCCCACACAACCATTCACACCATTCACAACTCCTGCACCCAGCCCTGAATGCCTCTCCAAACAAACGTTCACACCATCAACAGCTCCTGCAACCCATCCTGAACACCTCTCCAATCAAGCACTCTCACCATTCACACCTCCTGCATCCCCCCTCTCCCCCACACCTGCAATTCAGATCAGCGAGGATGCGGTGCGCCAGGTCTTCTGGAAGCAGAAAAGGAAAAAAGCACCGGGCCCAGATTGTGTTACACCAGCCTGTCTAAAATCCTGTGCTGACCACCTGGCCCCATCTTCACACGGATTTTCAACAGATCGCTGGAGCTGTGCGAAGTCCCTTCATGTTTCAAACGCTCCACCATCATCCCCATCCCTAAGAAAACCAAAATTACAGGACTAAATGACTACAGGCCTGTGGCTCTAACGTCTGTAGTCATGAAGTAATTTGAGAAACTGGTGCTGGCCCACCTGAAGGACATCACTGGGCCCTTACTGGATCCTCTTCAGTTTGCCTACAGAGCAAACAGGTCTGTGGACGATGCAGTAAACATCGGACTGCATTATGTTCTGCAACACCTAGACAGACCGGGGACTTATGTGAGGATCCTGTTTGTGGACTTCAGCTCGGCCTTCAACACGATCATCCCAAACCTCCTCCTGCCCAAACTAAATCAGCTCTCCATGCCCACCTCCATCTGCCAGTGGATCAACAGCTTCCTGACAGACAGGCAGCAGCTAGTGAGGTTGGGAAAATACACATCCAGCACCCGTACAACCAGCACCGGAGCTCCCCAGGGCTGTGTTCTCTCCCCACTGCTCTTCTCCCTGTACACTAATGATTGCACATCTAAGGACCCCTCTGTCAAGCTCCTGAAGTTTGCAGACGACACCACACTCATCGGCCTCATTCAGGACGGTGACGAGTCTGCTTACAGACAGGAGGTAAAAGAGCTGGCTGTCTGGTGCACTCTCAACAACCTGGAGCTTAACACGCTCAAAACAGTGGAGATGATCGTGGACTTCAGGAGAAACCCCCCTGCACTCCCCCCACTCACCATCATGAACAGCACTGTGACTGCAGTGGAGTCATTCAGGTTCCTGGGCACCACTATCTCTCAGGACCTGAAGTGGGACATTCACATTGACTCCATTGTGAAAAAGGCCCAGCAGAGGTTGTACTTCCTTCGCCAGCTGAGAAAGTTTAACCTGCCACAGGAGCTGCTGAAACAGTTCTACTCCACCATCATTGAATCCATCCTCTGCACTTCAGTAACTGTCTGGTTCAGCTCAGCTTCTAAATCTGACCTCAGAAGACTACAGAGGGTAGTCCGAACTGCTGAGCGAATCATCGGTACAACCCTCCCTTCTATTCAAGAACTGTACTTATCCAGAGTGAGAAAAAGGGCTGTTAAAATCACTCTGGACCCCTCACATCCAGCACACTCCCTCTTTGAACTGTTGCCATCTGGTCGACGCTACAGAGGACTGAGCACTAGAACGACCAGACACAGGACCAGTTTCTTCCCCCAGGCAATCCATCTTATGAACAGCTGATAATAACTGCGAACACACTACACTTTATATTTATATACACATACACTTATTTATCTAACACACATACTTAGTATACACTCAAATTTTGTACATAATACACATGTACATACATAACTGCATTTTGTAATATACCTGCCTACAATTGTCAATTTGTATATTGTGATTCACTATCTACTTATTTGTATTTTTTATTCTTTTATTATGTGTTTTATGTTCTGTCGCTGTCATTTTGTTGTACTGTGGAGCTTCTGTCACGAAAACAAATTCCTCGTATGTGTAAACATACCTGGCAATAAAGCTCATTCTCATTCTCTTCCTCATTCTCATTCTCATTCTCATTAAGCTCCTGGTCAAACCTGGAGCAGCGGTTGCACATCAACTGACTTGAAATAATGGCAGTTTTTCTGGCCCTCAAAACTTCCTGGCAGCCTTAAAGGGGCACCACATCTTGACATTAATCAACAAGGCGGTCTCAGATCATGCTTTGTTTACAGGTTGACTTGACGCTTCCTGTTATGGGAACAAGGCAAACTCGTCTCAATAAGAGAGCGCGGGCAGACTGAACCAGGTGGCAAATATGCTGTCCAGAGACAATGCATCTCCAGGAGAATGGAGACTACATCCTCAAATGATTCAAATGATTTGGTCTGTCTTCGGGAGGGCAGAGGTGGACCACTTAACCTCAGAAGACAACTCTCACTGCCCAATTTATTTCTTGAGACAGCAAGACAGCAAGCTATTGGCCAGCACTCGCCAGTGTGGAAAAGGTCAAGTTATGTAGTACTCAGCCTAATGGCTTGGGTCTCATTATGTACTCATGCTTTTACGAGTACTCCGTAAGAGTGCTGCGGGGCTTGGCTTGCAGAGTGGCTGTGTTCTGCATTTGCGTAGCAAGGCGCTATTGGATGCATTCCCCATAGCATGTTAACGCAACAGGAAAGACCGTTTCATAGTGAATGATCTGGTTACTTGCGTAACCTCAACCTTGATTCCCTAAGATAAGACAAGCTTTGGTTAAGACAAGCTCAAATTTTTATGTTTTAATTCTTCAATAAACATCAACAAAACATTTGTTTTGTTTTAAAAACATTATTTGTGATTGATTAAGCTTTAATGTGTATTAAAAAGGCAGATACTAACTAGTGGTCAAACAATATTGTTTTTTTTTTTTGACTGCCGATGCCGCTACTGATATCTTGGAAAGGGGGGGGGGGGTAGCCAATATAAAGCCAGGTTTGTGAAATGTTCATTTGTCATTCAAAGATTTGTTTAAATTATATAAATGCGTATTTGCTCAATGCTAACAACAAACGAGAAAGTATTACAATGTTTGTCTTTCTATTACTAATAATACATAAGCAATCGTTATAAAACTTTCTGTGTATATTAATTTGTTTGTTTAACCATTCTATCGGATTATTAGACAGACTTCTATCCATATTAGGCAGAATTGTTAAATCAATCAATCAATCAATCACCTTTATTTATATAGTGCTTTAAACAAAATACATTGCGCCAAAGCACTGAACAACATTCATTTGGAAAACAGTGTCTCAATAATGCAAAATGATAGTTAAAGGCAGTTCATCATTGAATTCAGTTATGTCATCTCTGTTCAGTTTAAATAGTGTCTGTTTTAATTTGCAATCAAGTCAATGATATCGCTGTAGATGAAGTGACAGGCGCTACCTTTCTCAGTGACTTCAAAATAAAAGTCCTGCCTCAAACACATTGGCCATGCAGAAAAACTTAACGGCCTTGGCATTATATCGGTTGACCACTAATGCTAACAAGTGGCTAAATGGGTTACAGAGGTTTTCGGGGATAATAAATTGAACAGGTAAACTAATTTACTTTTTTGTGCTTTTGTAAAATATTATGAATCAAACTTTCCAAATTGTAGATTTGTAATAAATATTGAAAGAGCTGTCGAAAGCTTAATGTTGGCTGAAGTCATTTGACTGTGGTGTATTTTGTTTATTGCTACTGTTAGGTTATAACTCCTGGATATTGATAAACACTGTTTATTTATGAAGATTATCCAGATGAACAAAATGTGTAAGAATCAAACTTGATGGTTCTTACACATTATGAGAGCTTATTTTCTGCTGTAATCCAAAAGACAGTGGAAAAACACCTATTTGCTTTTTATTGAGGGAACTAGAGTGATGGTAACTTCTGGGTTGGCCTACAAAATTACATCATTCCTGCAACACCCTGTGTAGTCAAAAGTATAAATGCATCCTTACTAAAAGTGACACTGATCTATTGAAGGTATTGCGGGGAACAGGAGGGTCGAAACCCATGTACACTGACCCTCAAAAGCTTCCAGGTATCATTCCTGGAGATCCTCAAAAGCCCATTCCCATCCTGTCATCTTCTAACTACTCGATGGAGAGCAGTACTAAGGACCACAATCTCAGCAGCAAACAAAGAAAACATGGGCTATTTTACTGGCTGCTGGCACAACCACTGAGACGTGCTTTAGAGACTTTTTTTGGAGGCCGACGGAGAGGAGATGTGGGCGCCACAAGTGGGGACGCTGTTGTTTTTGGGCCTAATGGAGCACTGGGAGAGGTCTGGAATGAAGAGATGTCAAGTAGCATGCTGGGAAAAAGGTTGAGGAAGGTGGTACAGAACTATCAGGTGAGGGAAACTCAAAATCATCTAAAAGCCTTAACATGAAAACACAGTAAAAAAAAAACATCAATGATTGCAACTGCTGATTACCAGGGCATGTCAAGTCTCTTCAGTTAGTATTAGGTAGCGTTTTGTATTTTTACACATGCAAGCAAGCTTCATCCTTAGAGGATCATGTAAAATTGTACACAATCCTCTGAGGATGAAGATAAACTACACATGTAAAAAAAACAAGACCATGTATTAATTGCAACAAATGAAATGTTATTATCTATCTATCATAGTCTCTTTTGGTTTTTATTTTAGGCAATGAATAAATATGGCGTTCGCTACCCTGGACCTGAGAGTGCCGCACGTCATTCTAAACTTAGTGGCCCTGAACTTCTTTGTCAAATCAAGGAGATGGTTCAGATTGCAACTTTAACACCAGATATGAAGCCATTTTCTGGGTTGCCCTTGGCCTCCCAGTTACCTCCACGCCAAATAACTGCTGATATTGGCCCATTCAAGACCTGCGCAGTGGTATCGTCTGCAGGTTCTCTCAAAAACTCTGGATTAGGAAAGGAAATAGGTAATAACTAAATTCATAACATAATCTGGACCTATTTCTTTGATCTGAAATGTAATGAGAATATATCTATATAAACATTATATATATATATATAAATATATAACATACACACACACTCACAGTATAAAAGATAAACATAAAATTCAAGAGAAAGATATAAAACCAAAGTATCAAAAGTTGGAAAAAGGATTACCCCCCTCCAAAAAAATTACTTTTAAACTCAGTCAGGTAGCTAATCACCTTCTCAGTGGCACACAAATCCCTTTGACTTTCAACTGTGATCAGTTGTGTTCATTTTGATTAGCCAAGCATGAAAAGAGCTCTCCTTGAACATTTCAGTCCTTTGTAGTTCAACTGAAGCAAACAATCAACTATGGGTGGCAAAGCAGTCAAAATTTCTCTGGGATAAAGTTGTGGACAAGTGACAACAATATCACAAATTCTCCACAAATGTGTCTTTTATGGGAGGGTTGCAAGAAAAAGCGCTCCTCAAGAAAGGCCACAACACCAAATTATATTTCTGGCGGAAAATTTAACCATCCAAATAACACCATTGCTACAGTAAAGCATGGAGGTGGTAATATCCTGTTATGGGTGTGTTTCTCTGCAGCAGAGACTGGAGCACTTGACAGGATATAAGGAAAAATGCATAGGGCAAAATAACATCAAATTCTTGAGGAAAATCTGCTGCCCTCTGCCACACAGCAAAATTGACCACACAGTGGTTGAAGGAAAAAAAGGCGAATATCCTTGCATGGCCTAGTCAGATCCCAGACTTAAACCCCATTGAAAATCTACAGAATGACTTGAGCTCTACAGTCCACAAATGGTCACCATCAAATTTAACTGACCTTGAGCAGTTCTGCAAGTAAGAGTGGGTGAATATTGCATGTCCAAAGTAAGTAGAGACATATCCCAACAGACTAAAGGCTGCAATTAAAGCAAAAGGTGGTTCTACAAAATACTGATGCAAGGGGGTGAACCTTTGTCCAACTCAGTGATTATGTTGGTGATATAATATCTTTCACTTGGATGTTATACGATGCACCAAGTAAATACAGCTGGATAAAACCAAATGTTTCTCTGTATTCATTTCAGGCTGCAAAGCAAAAAAGTGGGTTCTTTTTTTTATACCCACTATATGTTTGTATATATATATATATATATATATATATATATATATAGAATTCAAAACAAAAAAGCCAGCCAGGGGTGTTATGATAATGTATGCTGTGTGAAGGTCTGTCAACTAGGCTTTGATAGATAGTGCTGCCTGACGGTGATATCGTGTTAAGCTGCAAACACCGGTCATGCCACAGTCACGTACTGTATATGCACTGCAGACGGAGTACGTGTGAACTTTCGGCAATAGATATATTTCAACACCTGAGGCACCGCTACAGTGAGATTTATGACCAATGCATGAAAAAATAAAAAAATAAACCCTGGACAAGGGTTTTATTTTATTTATAAATTTTTTCCATATGTCTAGACATTTTGTTTGACATCTTTACTGTGTGATAATTTTAACTTATGTCTGTTCTAAAGACGTTAAAAACTTTTTGATAAAGCTCTCTAAATTGGTTTTCTTTTGGAAATATGTTTCAAATTTATACTTTATGCATTTATGACTGTAAAGCATGTCTGTGTGTGTCAAAATCGTGATTAAAATCGAAATAGCAAAATTGCTCCATTTCGCATAGCCCTACTACCAATAATATCTGATTATTACTAAAAAAAGTTCCTGAATTCCAGATGCACATGATGCAGTGATGCGGTTCAATGCTGCACCAACAACAGGCTTTGAGAAAGATGTGGGCTCTAAAACAACAGTGCGTCTGATCAATTCCCAGGTAGTTTGTTTGAGGCAATAACATAAATTTGTTGAAAAGTTAAAATAACATGACGTAACAAGGTCCTAAAAACATAATGTCTGTTTATTACATAGGTTATGGCATCAGAAGATCACCATTTCCTCTCCAGTTCTTTGTATAGTGCTGGGATTTTAGTGAGCTGGGATCCAGGCCCTTATTCCTCTGATCTACAAGAGGTAAATTTTCCACTTTCTAGCATTTGGCACATTCACAAACATTCTAAATTTCCATCCTTTTTAGCAAGTTTCAACAAAAAAGGCCTAGTCTTAGCTTTAGTAAGGTTCCTGTACTACCAGAACCAAGTTTTAGTTTTAGTTATTTTACACCATCAGGTTAAAATAAATGAAAATTAGAAATGTTGCCTCGTTAAGTAG
The DNA here is from genome assembly GCF_023724105.1 of Carassius gibelio. Lineage (NCBI taxonomy): Eukaryota > Metazoa > Chordata > Actinopteri > Cypriniformes > Cyprinidae > Carassius > Carassius gibelio. Next base: position 15,325,248 of record NC_068391.1, read on the forward strand.
CTGAAATAAAATACGTTTTTATATTTTATTTTAGTTCAGTTAACATTTACAGTATCTCAAGTAGTGAAAATGTTTTTAGTTTTAGTTAAAGGATAACCCTAATTGTAATATATAATAACTATAACTTAATTTCTTTAACTTTATTAAAAACGGTTTCATGTTGAGTAAAATAAATTTTGTAATTATTTTGAAATGTGAAACTTAAAAAAAAATGCAGTAGTAATAATTCATAGTTATAATATACACAATAACTGGGGTTTTGTAAACATTCCAGATTTCATAAATTCAATTTGATTCCGGTTATGCATTCCTCCTTTTATTTTTCCTTTCAGTGGTTCAACAAGACGGATTACCCTATATTTAAACAGTATCAGCGATATCGGCGCTTACACCCTCAACAGCCATTTTATATTCTGCACCCCCGCATGGAATGGCAGCTGTGGCAGCGAATACAAGACAATATGGTGGAGACCATACAAAAAAACCCACCCTCATCAGGCTTGTTGGGTAAGTTATACTGAGGAAAATCTAACCACAAATGGTAAAAAAAAGAGCTATATTTCATCCTTCTATCTCCACAGGCACAGTTTTAATGATGTCCCTGTGTGAAGTGGTACATGTGTACGAGTTCCTGCCTTCGCGACGGAAAACCGAGCTGTGCCACTACTACCAGCGCTTCAGTGATGCAGCCTGCACCCTAGGTGCCTACCACCCTTTACTTTATGAGAAGAACCTGGTAAAGAGGATGAACAAGGGGTCTAACCGTGACATCTACACACATGGCAGGGTCATGCTCCCTGGGTTCACGACCTTTAACTGCACCAATAGTTCCACATCCAGCACTCTGTCAAAGACAATCTGAAGGTAAACTGATTTTCTTGGTACACTTTCAGAATGTAACAGTAACGCACATGTTTTAGTCTACAACTGTAACAAGTTCAGTCTGGTCTCTGAGTGAGATCAGGATTTGTTTCACTGGTGGAAAACGAAACGAACACCCTAACCACTATCGGTTGCTTACTGAAGGGAATCTAAATTCACATGGACACAAAATATTGTGTACAACTACCTACCATTATTCCTTAACTGATCCCATAGTGGTAAATTCATACTGTTTGCTGTTAACAGAAAAAAGATCTCAATACCACTTATCTGCCTCTCAATCGCAACTGATGCTTCCATAATTGTGCAGGTTTTAAATTTATGCAACGCAATCCTAACACATCATTCATGCAATATTGTTAATGATTTGCCAGCAAACAAATGCCATAAGCAAAATAATGCTTTAAACGTTTGTATTTTATGAAAGCGGTATTTCAACACTTAGAGATCTGTATGCATTAAGTATTTACACTGTGACACCTTTCCTCTCTATAATCAGTTGTAGGGCAGTGGAGAATGTCCTCGCATGCTTTACTGAAATTGCACTGCATCATACCTTTGGTAAACCTGTATTTAGTTGTATTTATAAACTTGGTGAGAAGGTAACACAGAATATGCATGTTTGTCCTGTTTTATAGAAATATGAACTTAATTTAAGCCCTTAAAACATGAAAGCAGATATACTAAGCTTTTTAGGGGTATTATTTCTTCAGTGTATTGATCCAGGATGCATTAATGTATCACATCCATTTTATTTAGTGGAACGCGGGCACAAGGTAACTAGAGCTGTGGCAAAAATCGAATGCGATTTTCATGCACATCTCATCAGTAAAGACGCTCCTGTAATTAGAGGTATTAACTCCAGCACGTGTGTTCAGATCAGGGTTGCCAGGTTTTCACAACAAATCCTGCCCTGTTGCTTCTCAAAACTAGTCCAAAACTAATGGCTATTCCAGGAGGTTCCCAGATTAAAAAAAAATGCTTCCCGTGGTTAAAATATACAGGTTTTTTTTGGCATGGTTTTCTTGTAAAAAAAATAGCATTTTAGGGGTTAAATATCACCTTATTGGTATTGGGGTTGCTTCGAACCGCGGACATGAAAAACTACCGCAGACTTGGCAACACTGGTTCAGGTGGAGTGGCAGTTACTACACAGAGCCGTAGTCTACCGACAACTAACACAAAATCGCTTTCAAAATCGACAAAGAATCGCCACCAATTTTAAAATCAATTTTGTGTAGATCGTCAGTGAATTATGGCTCTGTGTAGTAAATGCCAACCAATGTTGCCAAGTCTGTGGTTGTTTTTCATGTCCGCGGGTCAAAGCGACAATACCAATAACGTGATATTTAGACCATAAAATGCGAATTTTACCAAGGCAACCATGCCATAAAACTTACATTTTAACCCTGGAAAGCAATTTTTTTATCGGGGAACCTCCTGGAAACACGATTTCGGACTTGTTTCGAGAAGCAGCTGGGCAGGATTTGTTGTGAAAACCTGGCAACCCTGATCTGAACACACATGCTGGAGTTAATACTTCTAATTACAGGAGCGTCTTTACTGATGAGATGTGCATGAAAATCACAGCCCTAAAAGTAACGCTGGGTTAGTTGTAATACACTTGGTTTAAATATTTCCACACATGCTAGCATAACAAAATTAACAGTATTTACCAGTTACCATATCAACATCATACAGAGAAAAAAGTGTGCTAACATTCAAAAGACTTTCGAAGATATAACAGCATTTATTTTTAACATATTAAAATTTAATTTCTGGCTTAATTAAATTTTTTTTATCTTAGTTTTTATTATTCATTTAAAATAAGACGACTCCTTTAATTTTAATCTTCAATCTGTTATTTATCAGTTTAGATCTTTTTTAATGCTTCAATAACTAGCAGAAGACAATAACCTGTTTTAAATTCCATTTGTGCAGATGGGGTACTTTGTAATGCTGTGTTCACACCAAACGCGAATAGAGCGTCTGGCGCGAATGATTTCAATGTTAAGTCAATGCAAAGGCCCGTTTACGCGCATCTGGAGGTCTCGCGGCGCAAATGGGGCGTTATGCTGTGTTCACACCAAATGCAAATAGAGCGTCTGGCGCGAATGATTTCAATGTTAAGTCAATGCAAAGGCACGTTTACGCGCGTCTGGAGGTCTCGCGGCGCGAATGAGGCGGTAAGCGCGGCGCGGAAGACGCGAATTCGCCTCATACGCGCGAATGGTGCTTTTCGTGCATTTAGCGTTTGACGCGAATTCGCGTCTGCCGCCCGAGTTGAAAAATTTGAACTTTGGCGTCAATTCGCGCCTGCTAGAAGTCACTCATTCAACAGTATGTTCCTGCAGCCTCGGGTTGTGCAGGAATACCCTTCTCCACTCATTCAACAAGGAGGAACGACTGATGTTTTCAGTGAGCAGTCAACCGGAGCTATATGACAAAAGTTCATATTTCTATAAAGACAGGAATAAAAAGGATCTATATATATAAAAAACATATTAATAGATAAATTGAATAAAGGCCAAAGAAAAGAAACGGTTCATTTTACCCCAAATGAATTATATTTTATTTTGAACCACTAAAGAGACATCAGAGTCAGCGGCAAATGTCAGAAGATCTAGCCGAGGTAAGGCTGCTCTCGGCGGATACATGATGACGGAGCTCCCACTGATCATGTGGAGCTCACGTCTCCGAGATCGGCGAAACACATTTTTTTTCACATTCATTATAAATAAACCGCATATTTGAGTTTAAAACAACTACATTCTCGCCTGAAATACTTTTAAAACTACATTTCATGACCCAATAACAGTAATATTTTGAAAATTATCCGAATAAAAATGGCGGTTGAAAATGCTGCGTGAACTCAGCTGGCAGAAGCCCCCCCATGACGCGAATTCGCGTCTGTTGTGAAGTTAATTTCAAGTTAATTACTCGCGCGAATGAAACGAATGATCTCAAAATGGTCAAGCGGCAAACTAGACGTGGTAGACGCGAATTTGACGATCTATTCGCATTTGGTGTGAACACAGCATAAGACTGCATTACAATGTGCCCCGCCATTATTTAACTATGCTATTCTATGACATTAGTGATGCAATTTACACTATTAACTTTAATGAGAAATGACGAGAAACAGGTGAAACCAGACTGACAGTCGATGTTTACAGAAATTATTATTTCAAGACATGTAAAGCATTTTGGCTTGTTTCTGTTGGCTGTCCCACACCTGGTTGCAATGTGTTCATTGTCAGAAACTACAAAATCTGATTTTTTTCATTCTTAATAAACCCCAAAATTTTATTTGAAAAAAAAAAAAAATAGAACTTTTTTATTTCATTAACAAAGTATTTTTAAATGTAAGGTGCATTTGTTTGGTTCTTTTCTGCATCTCAATCCCTTGTTATTTTTATTAGTAGAGTTAACTGTAAACTGTGCAAACATTACATTTTGCTGAAAATAAATGTCTTGCTTCGCTTTCTTTGGTCTACACTGGAAGTGTTCTGTTAGCTGCTAAACTATACCACATTTTTCGGACTATAAATCGCACCTAAGTATAAGTCGCACCAGTCCAAAAATACGTCATGACGAGGAAACAAACACATATAAGTCACACTGGACTATAAGTCGCATTTATTTATCTACTGCCTACAGCCGCGAGAGGATAATGTTTTCTCTTGGTTAATTTCTCTCGGTCCATGTCAAATTAATTTTGATAAATAAGTCACAGGACCAGCCAAACTATGAAAAAAAGTGTGACTTATAGTCCGGAAAATACGGTAATTACTAAAACTATAACTGAAACTAAATAAAATAAAAACTAAATAGAAATGTGTTTGCAAAATAAAAACTAAACTAAAACTAACAAAAACCATTCATGAAACTAACTAAAACTAAACTTAAATTTAAAGCAAAATTGAAAACGATATTAAAATAAAAACTAATTTAAAAAAGCAAAACTATAATAACCTTGCCTCAGATATATATCGGTGCACCTCTAAAATAAAGGAAAGTGTATACACTGTAATTATGGAACAAGGAGACATATTTGTACCAGACAAGTGTGAAATTACTTTGGACAAAAAATTTAATTCTGAATCTCTTGTGGATTTAAACAAACTGAGAAAGTCAAAGTGTTAATTTGTGCCCACGGTCTCCCATTACTCAAACACACAGGTTACAGTATGTAACATTTGGGCGCAAAATGAAAATGAAAATTAAATTACATAATTTTCACTTGCCATTTCACACACTAGTTTTAATATGTAAAATGAATACTAATTTTAACTCTTTATAAGTTGCAAAATTAAAATGAAAATGTATTACACAAATGATGTAATTTAATTTTCATTTTCCACCATACGTTGCACAAATGTATTTGAAAATGTAAATGTAAATACAGAAATGCATTGCCATTTTACGTATTGCATTGTCATTTTGCATATTGCATTCCAAATTGAATATTGCTACCCATATGCTTCCAATGTAAATACCAAAACACAAACACTAATACAGATTACATCTAGCGATTATGTTCTTACAAATCCTGAATGATTTGGGACAGGGCCTGTATATTCATGTTTTATTAAGTATAAAAGTTAACATGAAATTGAAATTGTTCTTTCAAAATCAAAATGTCATAACTTTGCACACTTCCGAAACAACTTTTCGCTCAATGCAAATGTTTCATGTTGACTTTACAGTAGAATTGTGAAGTTGAAATGTGAATTTAATTGGGGGAAAAGCATGATTTTAAATTTCAAAATTTTAAACCATGTTCTTTTTTATGTAAAGTTATTTTATATGTAATTTGTAGCATACATATTAATAAAATAAATATACTTAAAAATTGAGTTAGCATAGAATGTATTTTTTGCTCATTTATTTGCTTTTGTTTTTGTTCATTTATAAAATTATTGCTGTTGTCTGAAAACTACTTCAAGTACAAATCAGATGTGTTTCCCGTAAATGAACTTTGTCATGTCTTAAATGAGTAAACTAATTCAGATGCATCCAACTAATCTGGTCTATGCACATGTAAACAACTGTCAAATGTATAGATGTTTTATTTGTATCATAAATGTTTCTCCAATGCAATTGCAGTTGCCCCCCCCCCCCCAATAATTGTTCCTTTAAGCAATCTATGAGCATTTTTACTCAGATCAACTGTACTCAGATTTATTGAAATGTAGATAGTTTAAGTTTAAATGACAAAGTTATTGTGTGCAACGACAATTTATTCAAATAAACTGTTGGACTTGATGGACTGATAAGATTGTAAAATGATGCATAACTGAACAGAATCTGCTTTTTGGATAGTATGTTACTTGAAAGACATCTAATGCCCTTCTCTTACAGCAGAATGAGAACAATCACTTCTCTATTATACCTTACTGGAACACATAAAGATTTATCTTAATCCAGCTTAATACATGGTTCACAAGTTTAGGCTATCCCTAGGAAATCAAGTGGGACATTGTGTGCGCTAAAAAGGTGAGAATGAATATGTAGTTCCCTGTTAACTTGCTGGTGAAAACCCTGTAACCTGAGACCTGGGGCCTGTTCTTCGTACGTCGCTTATTACATCCGAGATCAAATGACACATCCAAGATGATTTCATCGTGCTAATCATGATCCGGCTAATTGGGTTCTTCGAACACACCTGTTGTGTATGATTAGTATCGCTGGATTGAGTTATCTGAGATAATTGCGCGTTAATGTGTTGGTTTAAAAGGGGATATGTATCGATACTCGAAACAATGATCAGCAGTGCAGCGATTGGCTGGTGGCAAGACGGCAATGTAATGACGCCATATAATTTAAAATGACACCCGACAAAAAACTTGACAAATTTCTGGACTTTTTTAAGGAAACAGCCAAGCAAACAAAACTACATAAATGTTATAATAGATACATCAAACAGATAATAGATACATGTTTTTATTTTATTATAATTTTTTTAATGATTCCCAATTATTTAGATTCGCAATTTATAATAGTTGTGCAGTCTTTACATTTTTATTTCAATGTAGAAATTATCTATTCATTTCATTTTATATTTGGAGAGATTTGTTACGTGACAGCATTAATGAAAGTTTCTTAAGGGTCAATATCATGTTATCTGCATCTCCTGTGATCCATCAAGCCACTCTTATAATAGCAGTCATCACTCAAAATAATGCACGACTCTATTATCTGTATAGCATGTGTGTAAGACTCTAATACAATTATGAAGTAATAATTTTATGACAAATAAATATTTCAGTGAGTAAAACTGGCTTTTTCTATAGTAAAAATGTACTATAGAAAATAGTTGCTAATGATACTTTAAAGTCTATAAACTAAATCTATAAATCTAGTATAACAGATTGTGTTATGGACTACACAGCATTTTTATATTATTTTTAAATAATTTTTTAATGATTATTATTTTAAATTATTGTCCCTGTATCCTGGATCAGTACGATACTCTTGTAATAAAGTAGCGGTGGTAGCAGACATATTTTGAGTATCAGTTCTGGTTGAAAAGAAGCGATCTAATCCTGTTTACATGAAATAAGCCTGCTCCCGAGCAGGTTTAAGCTTACGGACCTGTTGCTATGACAGCAGCTCCGGGATGAGCTTCGAAGAACCAAATGATCCAAGATCACGCCAGGCCCCTGGCTAACAAATCTCATCAGTGATAAATTTAGAAGCACTGTTACTGAAATGCTCTCAACATGACAAGCTTTCCGTTTGATTGGTTCACAAAAGTGTTTTTCCTGAGTACAAATAACTGTGTGCCGCTGTAACTTTGTCTATGTTATTGTTTCAATTTATATGCTCTATGCAGCACTGTAAAGCAATGTCTTTAAAAGTTTAGAATGTAATGTGATAAATTCTGGGGAAGGCAAACTTGTTTCTCAAAACAAGAAGTAATTTATGAAAAGGGATTGGAATCAAGAACACTCGATGCCATAGTCAATTATTGTACTGCTTTAACCTTTAAATTGCATTAAAATTGGTAAATGACTTTAAAGTATCATTAGGATTCAGCATGTACATATTCTTAAGTAACATTTTATGAAACTTACCATAATAACCCTGCCTGTCATAATAGCTCTTCACTGCACAGCATTGCAACAAACTAATAAAACAGCTACTGCTTACACTGTAATTGTGTCACTTTTTTCCTGGGGTTTCAACATGGTGTAATATGAAAAAAATTAACACGTGCATTCAAAATTGCTGGTTATTTTATAGACAGAAAAAAAAATCTGATCTCCCCGTCGGGGAATTGAACCCCGGTCTCCCGCGTGACAGGCGGGGATACTGACCACTATACTAACGAGGAGCTCCACAATGACTACTAGTAATAACACAGTAATAACATGGTAATAACACAGTACAAACAATAAATATAGATTTATTCTAACTTCTGTCATTTGTTATGGTTTAATATTTATCCAAGCTATCTTATTTAATCTTCCTGACCTAGAACGCCCTTGTTACACCATTGTGACACATATTGTTTTCTAGTGCTTCATAATCACTTTGTTTTGTTCTGAATATGCTTACATATAAAGTTTTTGTGTTGTATGACTTATTAGGCCCAAACCCAATTCTACTCCTTACCCCTTTGTTTTCCGCATTCACGTGAAGGGATAGGGGTGTCTCAATTCTCTTTTGGCTGGAGGGGTAGGGGGAAGGGCCAGATAGCCCTTCAAATGAAAATCTTTCAGGACCTCACGTTAAACAAAGCAGTAAGATAAAGTTCCCTGCATACAGCAATATGGTTGCCCGTGCAAGTAGAGAGATCCATAAATATAAGTATTTTTTGGCATATATATATAATAAAGTATTTTATTAACAAAACATTTTTTGTTTCATGTTGCATTCAATCTTGTGTTCATATGTACGGTTATGTTCTCTGAAAAAAACGTTTGCAAAAAATCACTATGACAAAAGTTTGCTAATGTTATTGACTTGAATAGGTTCCACAACATATTTTACTAATACCCACTGATTTGACATCGTAAATACTAGTCCGGTGGCAGGTAACTTATCTTATGGACATCTGATCAATGCATTGTTTTTACATCCATGAATACGTGGAAGTTTGTGTTAAACATCGGCACATTTTTTTTGAAAAATGAGCTAGTGAATACGTATGATAACCTGTAACAGTGTAGTAGTGGTGTCCTATTTTATAGGGGAATATTTTCAGCCCTACCCTATAACAAGGGGCTAGGGAAGGGGTAGGCGGAGGGGTATAAAACAGAATTGGAATTGGGCCTTAATATTGTATAATGTATACATGTTTACATAGATCTGAGTCAATTTTCTTACGAATGCACATGTATTTGGCCATATTATTATATTTTTTTTTTCTAAAATAAGTGTATTGAAAGCCTATGCTGTAACAATATCATTACTGTATTATTACTAGACATGTGCCAGTATTCGATAATGCCATATATCACGGTAATTAATATGCAATATTGTTATTGTAAGCACTTCTAAATACTGTGAATAATTATTATATTCATCAACATTACAAATTATTCAGAATTTGGGATGCATTTTAAGAATACTATTCCCATCAACTGGTCAAAATGCACAACACAGCTGTATACTGCTAAAAAGACGTGTGCCACTCTAATGTAATCAAGCACATATGAAAAGCACATGGGGGAACACTGTGCTGAATGTAAGCACATTCACCCTCTGAAAGCAGATGGCGCTAAACTGCAGGATAAAGCAGCCTTTACTCTGGAAACCCCATAAATAAAGCAGCTTCAGTACTTTCTAAAATGTATTCAAATCTTTATTATTCAGTCACACTTTACATTAGGGTTTTATTAGTTAACATTAGTTTTTCATTCTTTTGAACAAGTTGCGATTGCTTTTGTACATTCATGCTATTGATTATGCACATTTATCTGTGGTTTCCTACATTATAAGTCGCTAATGTCATGTTGCTAAAAATGTATTATACAGTTTTCTGTGCAATATTCTTACCACTCCAAACATCTAGTCTTTAGTTCATCATATAAGTCATTAAATGCAAAATGGTTAATCTAGTTATCATAAACTGCCAAGCACACTTTATTTTATTTTTTACACATTATTATTTGACTTTTTGTCAATTTGGCATGAATTGTGCAAGTGAATCTTTACTAAATGAAGAGAATGTAGATGATAAATCAATGATAAACCATTTCTCTGAAATAGCTCAAAGGTTAATCTCATGAATCTTCAGTTGGAAAGCTTATACTGTATAGACAGAGGACAACACAAGAGTTACAAATTATTTCTATATCACAATAGCATTGTAAAAGGTTTTATTATAATTTTATTTTTTTTTGGGGTGTGTGGGGGGTGTGGGAGGTCAGACCACTAGTAAATGTGACACTGTGAATTCTATTCAGTCTCTTTCAATCAATATCCCACATACAGTAATGTGTAAATGTGTACTTTTGAAATGGATATATGGCATACATAAGCATATGGCTTACTGTTCAATACAGTAGTTTACATCAGAACATCCCTCCAGAGTACACTGTTATATTGACAACATGACTAAGTGATTTGACTGTCTTAGCCGTAAACTATGACACAAGGACTTGTCATTCTGATGGCACTGACATGTTCATTGTCCCATATATTTATTTTCGAGAGATGAACTAAGGATTTTGAGCAGGAGACTGGCTTTTGCATGTATCCATGGTGTTTTGCTATTTGTACGAGTTGTTTTGAGAAATGCACTTACTGTTTTGCAAATCTCAAGGATGATTCGAGAAATGTACCAAAGCAACAGGAAAAACTGTAACACGTTGTTAAAATAGAAAATTGCAGCTGTGTTATTTAATGAGCTGACATGAACTAAGAGTTGTATTTTTCTTAACAAAGATTAATAACTTCTGTAGCAAATGTAGCTATTGCTCATTGTGAATGTTAATGCATTAACTAAGGTTAACTAATGAGGTCTTATTTAAAGTGATACGGATTGGTCTTTATGGTTCTTTTTCACTTTAATCAGTGTAAAACTTTTAACTTTATATATTTTTTTTCGGTATTGCTTTATTGTATTTAAATGTTGGCCTTCAGTTTTTTTTTTGTTATAAAAAAAGTTATTTAACCTGTAATACTGTATTATGACCATTGTCAATACCGTGATAATACCGTATACCGTGATAAAAGCATGAGCTATTAATCAGCCTGATTAGGGCTGTTGTTTTTCCTTGTTAATGATGACTGCATGGACGGCTCAAAGGAATAAGTGCAGACCTCACTGCTTGAGCACCACCAAGGGAAATAGTCGAGCAGCACACAAGGAAAAACATACAAAATTGTCTTTTAATTAAATTAATAAAAAAAAAAAAAAAAAAAAAAAATATATATATATATATATATATATATATATATATATATATACAGCAAGTTATTTGGCTTAAAAGCAAGAGTGTTTTATACTGGATGCTGAAGGTGTTTTAGTTACGCATTAGTCAGTGGTTTAGTAAATCTGGATCAGTCTGGTCAAGGTAACTCGTTTAGTGGTCTTTTGGTGTCCCCCTGTGTTCCTGTTTGGTATCGCAGATTGACTTGTGCATTTTTTGTGTTATTAAAAGTGCGGTAAACTACTAAATGTAGGAATGTTTTCACATTTTCAGTGAATTTTCTGTAAAGCTGCTTCGCAACTGTGTATCATGAAAAATGCTTTAAAAATAAATGTGAGTTGAATTGCAAACAATTACTAATTAATTTATTGTGGCACTACATAGATTCATTGTGAATTATGACAATTTAAAAAGTATTTTTTAGTACTTTAGCTTGTATTTATTAAGGAGTAGTAACATTTGAACAGTCTTACAGTTACAAGCGTTCCTTTGATGGCAGCCATTCATGTTGAAGTGCCCCTCAGTGAAAACGAGTTTGACACCTAGGATTTTAAAGTAAGGTCTGTTAAGTTAAAAGGATGTAATGCAGACTGTGTAGTATGAAAAGTCAGCAATCACAGAAAGAATACTTTTAAACTCGTCTTGAGAGGAAAAAGGACTACCTTACTTGTAACTCACGAATAACCTGTTCGCCATTTGTCAGAAAATGGCTAAGGTTAACCCTAACGTTAAAAAGACATGAAATATATATATATATGTATATATATATATATATATATATATATATATATATATATATATATATATATATATATATATCGTTGATTCAAACAAGATTATCTCTAAATCTGTCTTTAATACATGTAAAAATATTTTTAAGCGAACTTGCTTGATTGATGAGACCTTTATACAAATATTAATTATTCGTAGTATACATAACACTTCATGACACTTAAGCTAGGTTACATTAAACTATACAATTAAATACGTTTTTACATAAACTGACCTTCAAATGTTTTTAGATGTACGAACAGGTGTCAAAAGGTGGATGACAGTTGGAAATGGAACGCAGGAAAGAAAAGTGCAACACCAAACGGACTTGGACTGAACGTTTCCACACAGGTCTCCCGAACACTACCGCCCCCTGTGCCCTGGAAGACACGGCAACGGGACCTCAAGTACAACTTATTATATTATTATATGAGTGTTTCTTTAATTTATCCAGTTTTATCCATCATTTTTTATCAAAATAAACTGTAAAATAAAACTTCCTTTTTTGTACGGTCTTTAAGAAAATTTAAGAATAACTTCATTAATCTTTTATTTTGTTACTTTTCAAATGCAATTCATGCAAAGATTTTTTTTCTACACTTGTCCCATCCCCAGACCTTCAGTCACAAAAGTATTAAGTTAGTTTCAGTGAAGATCTCGCTTGAAATTACCTATGAAACGTGATGGTTGAAGACAACAAAGAAAAATCAAGGTAAATCGCACTTGTGAACAGACTATTTTTATTGTGCATTATTTCCAATAACATTGTAATTTTGTCAAATCATGGAAAAAAAGGTATTTATATAATATTTATTAATAAACTTTAAATTAGATATTTTTTTTCTAAAACATTTTTTTTAAATCCCTGGGCCCGTATTCATAAAGATTCTAAGAATCCTCTCAGAAAACTCTTAATTTAGCTTAAAAAAATTTACGTAGGAGTCTTAGCTTAAGAGCGAATCGGGACCGATCTGAGAGCAACTCTGAGTAAGGAAAAGACAAAAACTTTCATCTTAGTGAGGAGGCGGGGTTGACCCTGTTGCTATGTATGACACAATCTTTTGAAGACTGTGATTGGTTGGTTTTCCAAGAAGTTAAAAAAAAGAGTGATTTTAAGTATAGTGTGTATTCTAATTCTCACTTTGAATTTACATGTGTAATTTTTCCTATTTGACCGTTCTCTCTCTCTCTCTCTCTCACACACACACACACACACACACACACACACACACACACACACACACACACACAAGCACACATTATATGTGTGTATCTAAATCCTTTTTTTTATTTACCATGCTTTTAATTTCCTATAAGGTATTTGATTGGCTTAGAATGATAAGAATTGTTCCACTCTTTCCAATTACAGTGATTGCTGTTCTATTTAAGTGGTGGTTTGAATGTTGGTTTTAATGTATCAAACATGGAATCAAAACCAAGAAGGGCGAGCAAGCCAAACTGGACAGAGGAACAGTGTTTACTATTAGCCCAGTTAGTGGATGAACACAAGGCCATTCTTAAAGGAAATTTCGGGCCGGGTGTCACAGCAAGGGACAAGAAGCAGACATGGGAGCGTATAGCACAAACTATTAACGGTTCATTCCCCCTTCTTGTGTGCACCTATAAGCCTGCTATATTCATAAATGCAGTTTTTTGAGCCTGCAAGGTGGGAATGTCCAGTGGAAACGAAATGAACTGCGACACAATAAGATGTTCTGAAAGTGCTGTAATTGTTTGTGTGATCACTCTGCTTACAGAAAGTTGTGACAGACCCAAATCATCACTATTGCATTGTTACATTTTCCCAATTGCCAAATATCATAATGTAGGGATTACTTTAATTTCTGGCGCTATGAAATTTCTGCGCTCTGTCGGAGATGTTAGCACGTCTCTAATAAGATCATTCACAAACATGATCCCTGCACGATCTAATCTATAGTGTCTTATTAACTCACAGTCATCCATTGTCTGCAACACATTTCTTCTGCATCTTCGTCTTTCTGCCATTTTCTCCTCTGCTAAAGAAACTCTTAAGCCCCTTAAAAGTCCTCGTCTGTGCTCCTAACAAGTTTGACCTTAAGACCTCTTTTAAGGGTTAAGATGCTTTCTGAATTACTTTTTTCTTTACTAGGATTTTTTCTTTAATTTTAAGAGTAAACGCCCACATTTCTAAGAATTTTCTTAGAATTTTGTCACTAGGAGCTACTTTTTGCATTAAGATTCTTTATGAATATGGGCCCTGGACTTTATGCTATTGTCAGGTTTTTAAGGAGCTCTCTTTTAGGTTAATTAGTGAAAAAAAAAAACGAAATAAAAAACATTTAAAACCTTCTTTTGGCATAAAGTTACAACTCATGATCCAATTTGACAGTGAACTCAAATAGTCACACTATTCTCAATGTGATCTGGAGACAGGTAAGGATAGGGCAACTCCAGCTGGCTGTTCCTGTCTGTGATATCTTTTGCTATCATTTTCAGCTCTCTCTGGACCTCCTCCACAAGCTTGACGGTTGCACCACTGCTGAAGTACCACTCATTATAATGGCACAAGGGCACCTAAAGAGGAAGTAATGGCTAGATGAACATCACGTCTGAATCCTACAGTGAATATTCAGTGTAAATATTCACACAGAAATACCTTAGAAATTGTGTTAACACTCACATAGTCAATGGCAGGCTGTGACAATAGAGACAGGACACTAAGGACGTGGCAAGAGGAGTTCACTTCCGGAAGGAAGGAGAAAATGTCCTCCTCAGACACCGAGCCTTTAGTCTGAGAAGGTGGACGTGACATGGCTGCTGGACTGTTCGGTATCCAAATGTTATAATCCAGCTAAATGTGGAGATTGGTTTAAGAAGGGGTGAGATGAGATGAGTTCAGTGAATTTGAATTAGTTAGGTGGACATAATATGCTGTTCCTAAGCACCTCTGTCAGTTTATTAATAACTGAACATACCTGAGAGAAGTTCACAGCTGCATGAAGTGCTGAGCAGGAAAAGATCACCATGGTAACAAACTTGCACATTTCGGCTGCAGTCTGAAATGACTGTGGAACTCCTGGAGAACATGAAACGAAGGCAAAGCAAAGATCAATTTATGCATTTTACATCTCTGTGAAGAATAAACGAAGTAGATGAGACAGAAATTGTATCGGTCAATGACAGGAAGGTCCCCAGTAATCAGTCTTTGAAAAAGATTCTTAGAAAGCATTATCTTCAAATTCATATGTTCGTTTCACGTGGTTCTGAAATGTACCTTAAATTAAATGTAATGACTCCAAAAAATTTAATGTGGTGTAACCATTAAGTAAAACAAATACATGTGAGTGAAATATTTCCCATACACCTATTATCATTTTTTCTTAAAATATATTTTTAAATGTACATTTTTTTTTTCAAAATGATCAATTCACAAAAAGTATTATGTTTTTGGGTCACACTACCAGATATTGCCATAAAAAGGTTAAATTATCTAACTATTGATTTTTCAGGAATGTTTTCTAAGAAAAACGAAGATTATACCAAACTAATTCTAAACTACATTCATTTTTATGCATCTTTTCTAATATCAGGACAGAATTATGCTCACATTTTTTTTTTCTTTATTCCCTCCAAAAATGATCAATTCATGAAAATCATTATGTTTTTGGGGAAGTCATAACATGTTACAAACTAATCTAACCTTGCCTTTTCTGATATTTTAAAAGACGTTTCCTAAGAAATAATAATAAACGATTATGCCAAATTTCATTATTCCAAAAATGTATTTCTCAAGAATTTAAGTCTTTTAACAATGCCTTTTGTTTTCATTATATCAGGATAGAATCAGCCAAACAATACTGACTTTATGGCCCCCCCCCCATAAACAAAATGGTTACCGTATTTTTCGGACTATAAGTCGCACTTTTTTTCATAGTTTGGCTGGTCCTGCGACTTATAGTCAGGTGAGACTTATCAAAATTAATTTGACATGAACCAATAGAAAACATTACCGTCTCCAGCCGCGAGAGGGCGCTCTATGCTGCTCAGTGCTCCTGTAGTCTACCACTGAAATCATAGAGAGCCCTCTCGCGGCTGTAGACGGTAATGTTTTCTCTTGGTTCTTGGTTCTAAATAAATGCGACTTATAGTCCAGTGCGACTTATATATGTTTTTTTCCTCGTCATGGCGTATTTTTTGGACTGATGCGACTTATACTAAGGTGCGACTTATAGTCCGAAAAATGGTAATTCGAAATTTCATTGTCATTGTAGTGCATTTTTTATGTATTTTTTTTATAAATTAATAAATATGAAAAAATGGGCATTATGTTATTGACCCTTGTGCGTAAGAACAAAATCTGTGACAGTTCTCTTCTTGAACCTATGTGACTGAGGCCGAGGAATCCCTCGGTGAAGATCTCTCTAATCCAGTTTTGTAGTTCACAGTCTTGCTGGACGTCCTTATCGTCAAAGTAATACAAACGAATCCAGCCTGCAACGAACCTGCATGGCAAACGCAAATCATGTGCTTACTTCAATCCTAAAGACTCTGATTCATATAATGCTGAAGGCTGTAGATAGTACCTGTGTAGAGCATCCCAGACCCTCAGTGCGTCTTTTGCATAATAACATATAGGTAGTGCATCCAGTCCACGCACTCTTATGTCATCTGGCACACACATTGAGCTGTAGCGGAGACGTTGCGTTCCTCGAGCAAGCAGCAGTGGTATCGTCTCCAGACCACAGGCTACTGACTACAAAAAAAAAAAAAAAATAGAAAACCATAGTAAATTAAACTAAATCATGAGGAAAAACTAGATTCGCTCTTTCACTTCCACCACAGGGTAAACAGAATATATTAAACACACCAACCTTGTCAAAAACACCTTTTGTGGCCAGAAGAGTGACTCTAGCCTGAATGTTGATCTGAAGAGTGCTCCGGATATGAGGCATCAGGAGCTGAAAAACAATTTAAAGTTTAAGTTAAATAATTCGACCATCCACCCTCATGTCAAACGACTTTAAACCATAAAAATCTATCTATCTATCTATCTATCTATCTATCTATCTATCTATCTATCTATCTATCTATCTATCTATCTATCGACAATGCCTTTTTATCAAAAGTTTTTATGGCTTTCCTAAATAGAGATTCAATACTTTTAAAAGTACTTGTGCTAGTTAATGACCAATTTGTAAAACAATACTCAATATGAACAACTTGGCAGCTTTGGTGTCAAAAAACGGTCTAACTTGTTTAAAGTTGAATTTAACTTTATTTGCCAAACTTTTTTACATGACATTTAAATGTTAAGGAGGAGTCATATGTGACTCTTAGATACTTGAAATCATTAACAATATCAAGCTCCTGTACTATAAGGAACACAGAATGTGACACCTTCATATTTTGTTTGGTAAATTCCATACAGACTGTTTTTTTTTTGTTGTTTTTAGTTTTTTAGGTAAAGGCATGACATACAGAATCATCTGCATACATCTGAACATCAACATTTTTACATGCTTCTGGCAAATCACTTATAATGTAAAAAGGATTGGACCAATTATGGAGCCTTGGGGGACCCCTACTGGACATTCACAGAATGGGGACTTTGAATCATTATTATGAACACATTGGTTTCTAATGGACAGGTATGATTTTATCCAGTTGAGAGCTTGTTCAGAGAAATTGAAATATGTTAATTTAGATAAAAGAACTTTAGGTTCTAGAAAGACAGCACCAACATAAGAACTCTTATCTAGGTAGCCTTTAACCTTTTCCAAAAACAAACAGTTAGCTGTTTCTGTTGAGTGATGGGCCCTGAACCCAAATTGCATAGGGTGAAATAAATTATTGCTTTTACTGAGATGTTGAATCAGTAATTTAGCCACCCATTTTTCAACAATTTTTGAAACAACAGACAAAATACTGATTGGCTAATAATTGTTTCTACCTGGTGAAGAGGATGAATCTCGGGCAGCTGTCTGAGTGTGGCGGTACAGCACACCTCTCCTATAAGATGAGTGCGCAAAAAATGGGAAAGTAGCTGATGGACCTGGAAATCTGAATTACGGACCCACATCTTTGCTAACAACCAATCCGGTGCAGAATCAGAGGGCAAGAAAACAGGATTCTGTGGACCAGGAGCCTGTTGAAGCTGAAATATTATTTTAGCATTCATTTGGTCATTAAAATTAATCCAAAAGATCTTAATACATCTAATCAAAGATTGGTGACTATTACAATAAAAGGCGGTTAAATATTTTTACTTGTATGGCTATGGGCTTTAGTTCTCCTTGTCGGTTGTAATGCAGCAGGCATAAAGGAGCAGCCAAGTAGGTTTGTTTGTCATTGACAGTATTAGCAGGCAGCTGATCCAGCACTTCATAATCCAGAAGATACACATGTCCTCTCTGTGCAATATACAATACACAGTTAAACAGAATAACAATTATGCTCTGATAAAAATGTCAAAATGGCCTCAATCCACATTTGAACACTTGTATGCACCTCCATCTCCTTCTCCAAAGATGAGTCCCGTGGTAGAAAAGGTCTGACCATCTCTGAAGTGACAGACAGTTTAGAAGGCAGGTTATGGATCCGTCTGATATACAGGGGATTGCAACCATTGAGGCACTGATATCCGAAGAATGCATCCTCTTGCCAATGAGCCTGAACATATTCTATGAGAGAATCGCAAGCAAAAAAATCATATATATATATATATATATATATATATATATATATATATATATATATATATATATATATATATATATATTTATACACACACACACACACGAGTTTTGTATTGTAAATTGTTAATATTTGTTTAGCATACTGGCAATTGTGTTCTCCCTTCCACTGAAAAGGAAGAATGTCTCAAGTTCCTGTAGGCTCCAAGATGTTCTTCTTTCCATGAAACCCTTTATGTAGTGCACATTGTAAACTGGGCTAAAAGACAAGCAGAGGGACAACATTTCATTGTCGAATTCAGTTCACATGATATAAGAATAAATTAACATCAATCTAGTTTGTAATGAAGCTTTAAGAAAGCTAAACCACTACCGCTGACGCATGTAACTAAAGTTTGGTCCTAGAGATGTAACACTGGACGTGTCTACACAGTGAGGACCGCCTTCAACAAATTTGCCCCATCTGCAGATAAAAAACAACATCTTTATTAACTATTGATTTAAAAAAGAGTTGGGAGGAAAAAAAACAATAAACTAATGAGTCAAAATGTTTTACTTGATAAACTGTTGTTTTTGTTGGAGATCCCTCTCCCTGTGATTGGTTAGGATTGCTAATGTTTCCTTATTTTTCAGACACACTAGAGAGGGGAAACATTAATAGGTGTTGATATGAGATACAGGAAATAAAGAGGATGTTATCACCAAATTAATACGTTTGAAGGAATGGTGAAAACAGAATCATCTCACCTTTCGCATTCCGAAGCTCAACGTTACCATCCGCTGTCCGGATCCATTTATGACAAGGAAAAACCTCCACCTCAGGATCCTCAGAACTCCGTCTCACCTGCACATCCCCACAGTGCCAATCCAGGTCCGGAAAGCCAGGCTGAGCCTCAAGACGGAGTTTCAACAAAACCACTATGCCAACTTCCTCTTTAGACTTGATGACAACTGTGTAGGCCTGTCCCAAAAACAAAAACACCACATTTGCATGTGTACCTGCTAGACAGGGTCACAGTCTAAAAGAATGCTTTCATAGTGTATGACTTTGTTTTTATATCTCAGTTATTTAACAGTCATTTGATATATATCATATTCTAGGCAGGTTTAGAATGGGTTTAAGTGCCTCAGGTGATACTGTAGTGGCCTGTAGCTGTTAGAGGGTGTACGCTGTTCTGATTATTGACATTTATATTTATGCATTAGATGCTTTTATCCAAACCAATTTACAAAAGAGGAACAAAATCAATTCATCAAAGAGCCAAAAATATTTGTAATATACTGTACGATACCAGGTTTATTAGACGACTAGATTAGAAAGCAAGCTAAAGAAAAACAAATGCAAAGAAATAAAAAGCAGTTGGTTTCTCTACGCTCTCTATGTGTGTGTGTGTGTGTGTGTGTGTGTGTATGTGTGTGTGTGTGTGTGTGTGTGTGTGTGTGTATTTGTAAGTGCATTAGTTTAAGGGTGTGAGGCAGTCATGTGCTTGTTGAACATTGTGACACACTGTCTATGTAAAATATGCTACTGTTCAAAAGTTTAAGGTCAGTAATATATTTTGATAAAATACTTTTTAAAAGGATGTGTTAAATTTTATCAAAAGTGTTAAATTTATCAAAAGTGACAGTAAAGACATCTGCAATGTTACAAAAGATTTCTGCTTCAAATAAATTTTTAAATCTCTTTTGAACTTTCTATTCACCAAATAAAAATGTAAACACAAAATGTATCATGTTTCCACAAAAACAATATGCAGCTCAACTGTTTTGAATATTGGTCATAATTGATGAGCAGCAAATCAGCATATTAGAATGATTTCTGGATGGATCATGTGACACTAAAGACTGAAGTAATGATGCTGGAAATTCAGCTCTGCCATCCCAGAAATAAATTACATTATAAAACATATGTAAATAATAATAATAATAATAATACTAAATGTGATTTTAAATTGAATTCATATTTTACATTATTCATTTTTTATAAGAAGAATACAGAAATTAAATCGTAGTTTCTTACAAAACTACTGAACAGTGATGTACATAATCAAAATAATCAATCAAAATTATTTTATGTTTACTTTCGCATTTGATATTAATGATTAATTAGCTTTTGACACAAATAGGCACAATGTTTTTTTTTTCTTATGTGGTAAATAAGATTATACCAAAATACGAATATACCTTCATGAAGTAAAAGACAAATATAGTCCCTTATAAAAAGCTAATTTTTAAAACTGTATGGGCTTTTTTTTTTTTTTTTTTTTTTTGTAAACTATTAGAACTCTAAAAAAAAAATTTATTACTTAATTACATCTGTGTTCAGAATAATATTATGTCTTCTCAAATTAGGTGTTTGTCTTACTGAGCCTGGCAAGAGACAGTGTTCCACTCTGACTGGAGGGCTCTCACTCAGAGTACCAATCAAAGAGATCCAAACCCTGCCATACGTTCCTGAGAGCGGAGATGCTGAGGTTCGAATGGTCACATGAAAGCCGTCCATTTCTCAGCCTATAGAGGGGATTAAAAGGAGTGGCCTGTGAATGAAAATCATATTGTGAGCTGGAAACAGCCAGATCTTAATACACACTCACAAGACTGCTGAAATGAATGAATGGCTACCATAAAATCTCAAGGGCTTAAGATGACTTCTGCAGGCCATTTCAACAAAATATATATTTTTTTGGAAAGGGGCATAGCAAAATAATGTGCAAATGAAGAAGCAAACATAAACAAATTGGAAAGTAGAGGCGGGGGCGTGAATAAAAAAAAAACAATAGGAAAATTATTTTTGGTGGAAGTACAAGGAATATTCAAATATTATCAACTGATATTATTTTGAATCCAGTACCTACTAAAGAAAGGTTCATTTCCATCTAGCAGTTGGTTTGCTATAAAAGATTTGATAATTAATAGCCCACTTCATTAAATTTCCAAAGGAGTTCTGTAATCGTTCACGCAGGTTCAAATGTTAAAAACCCTCCCAATATGTATCATAATATGTAATATTTATACTGTAGTATATATGCCGCATTATACACACACACACACACACACACACACACACACACACATATATATATCGTTTCTTTATATAACAATTGGTTTGTTATTTTTGTCCTTTATTTCTTAATACCTAGCCTAATTAATTGTGACCTTTAGAACATGGTAACACTCTTATGGTCATTATTTGCAAATGTTTGCATACAGAAGTGACAAAAAACGACATTCAAAATTTGAATTGTAAATAATTTTCCAAAACACACAGCTGCTTTCCATATAAAAACTAAAGTAACATCAGAACGTTATAATTCACACATTTTTATATGTGTTTACATTTTAAATAGGCCTATTATTTGGAATCGCCGAATTAATGCTGTTACTAGTAGCTACACGTAAACACCAGAAAACAAGATCTCATTGGATCATTAAAGTTACGTTAAGTGCTTATTCTAATCGGTTTATTATTTTACAAACTATTTGGTAGCGATAACATGACACGATAAGTCCAAAAAAAAAAAAAAAAAGTACAAGTGCATTAACCTACCTTCTCAGTATTTTCGCTGAAGATGCGAGTAGCGAGTGCACAGTTTTGGTACTCAGTTTATCGCAGCCAATTTCGTGCATGAGTGAGCTAGTCACACTCTTTCCCGGATGTGTCTGGTGTCTATGGTTATTGGTGCTTTAGGTGTATTTTGAAGTGGCTTGTGATAGGCTATGTGCTGTAGTTATCTATGGCGTTTCATTTAAATTATGCAACCTACGTAATATATATTTTGAACAAATGTGGTCAAAAAAAAGAAGGATATTTTTAAATGATAGAAACCGGTGTGTGTGTGTGTGTGTGTGTGTGTATATGTGTATATATATATATATATATATATATATATATATATATATATAGGCTATATATATATATATATATATATATATATATATAGGCTATATATATATATATATATATATATATATATATATATATATATATATATATATATATATATATATATATATATATATGAGTGTTCCTGCATTTTAGATTTTGGATTTGTTACCTTACACACCTTGACAAAAAATATAATTAATGATTCATGTGATTTAATATTTATATTAAAAAACATGTACCAAAAGCCTAAATATTGAAATGAGACTACTTCTCAATCTGTAATGAAAAATAATTTGGCTTGGTACAAAAATGTAATGTTATGGTGAGATGCTGTTAGTTAAGGAAGTTCTAAAGCCTGGCTCACTCTACAGGATTGTTAAAATCCTAACCGATTATGAATTCTAGCTGCAGCACACACATTAAAGCTGCCATGCATTATAATCGAGGGGCAGCCTCGATTAATATCAAACATGTTTGATATTTAGGATTTAAATCGGGATTATGATTGCTATATGATTACGTCAGTACTTTCACAGCCAATGCGCAAAACACCTGATGTATGGCTCCATTGGACTGTTTCTTGACATTTTGTAGAAACAAGACAGTCTGTATGTGTAAGAAGCGCTGGAGTAAAAAAAAATTGAATGCACTGGGTGAGTGCAGAAAGTTTCTAGCAGCTAGATAACATATGTAAACAAATATCAGTGACGAACTGCTGCGTGAGATCACGTGACGCGCGCCTTCTGGTATGATTATCTTAATGATAACTTGTAGTGTGTGTTGTGCCGCGATTTTCAAATGTTGTAGTGTGTGCATGTTTAAGATTTGAAGGAAGATAAAATAGAGCAGATTTCATAATCGGATAGGATTTCGCTATAGCGAAAGTCATTTCCTCGTTAACGATTTAATTTTCTTTTTTTAAGTTTTTTTTGAATTTGTTATAATGTCATGACAGTTTTACTGTTGCTATAGTAACGAACTCAACTTTGACAGGCATCTGATGGACAACCATGCAAGCCTTATGTAGCCAATATTTCAGCAAATTTTGCTTCTCCTAGGTATTGACGTTTACAATATTGTACATAAATAAAGGCTGATCGATCACTGTTGATTTTCCCAGAGACAGTGCACCAAACGTTATGTTTTTGTAATTAACATGTTTAAATGGCAACACCACGAACACTTCAGAAGGATGCAGAACTATTCGAAGATCTTTTAGAGCTGCTTGGATTAAATTCACTTTTAATTTTCCCTTTATTTGATATAAAATTATATAAAGTGTATCATTTTTAGTTGTCATTATATGCTGTGGCAGATATCATGTGCGTTACAAGCTTCTGTTTGAAAAGAGTGTTCATGTGTACGTGTAGTGTATATGTGTGTGTAGAAAAAAAAACGATTACAACATTATAGAACAAAACTGAATTAAATTAGCCTATGCACTTTACATATACATCACATTTCTCATCAATATGATCAACAATAAAGATTAATAATAAGGAAAAGAGGCACATCACAAATAGCCTATTGGTAAGTCCCGTCCTACTGTAGATAAACAGAACATCTCCGATTATTAACTATCTAATCATGTGCCTAAAAGAAGCACAAATAAAGATATAGGTGCAAACAGAATACAGGGACGTCAACCTTGGTTTTAATAAGCAGTTATTTTATGACACAGAACGCGTTGGTGAAACTCGTGCATCTAGCATGAACTTAATAAACAAAATAATCATATTGATTCAAGGATTAAACATTTATGAATTAATTGACGTTAAATGTAAATAATGAACAAGACTGCACAAATTATTGCGATCACAAGGAAGGTCCGCGTACAGTAAAGTGAACAGTGTACACACCCCATCCGTTATTTTCAGGTCTATAGTGCCACCTGCTGGCACAGTTTTGTAACTTCTTAGAGAAAATTAAGTCGTTATAACAAGGAAACAAATTATAATGCATGGCCGCTTAGAACTTCCGTAGCTAGCCTTATGGGCTTGTGTGTTATATTACGATGTTCGTGCTAAATCAACTTTAAGAGATAATATTTCTTAAACATGAAAAGGAGTTTTAGTTCTTTATTTCAACATGCAATACCTGCTGTTTTCTGTTTCTTTTACTGCTGTTCTCTAGAGTTGTATGTTTTTGATGTCATGGCACAAGATGTCATTACCGCAGCTCTGCTTTTTTTAATTTATTTCATAATTTTATTAACAATTTAGTTGAGATGATTTACACATTGAAACATGTCATAAAAAGCTACATTATAAAGAGTAACGCAGTACTAAAATAATAAAACATTTAACCATTAAAACAAATTTTTTTAAAAAATTACTCGTATATATGTATGTGTGTGTGTGTGTGTGTGTGTGTGTAATCCTGTAAAATGGGGAGAACAAAAATAATAAAAAGTCCATTCCCTGACCGGGAATCGAACCCGGGCCGCGGCGGTGAGAGCGCCGAATCCTAACCACTAGACCACCAGGGAAGTGTTTAACGTTCTGAACGCTAGAGATACTAGACTCTATCAAATTAAACAGGTTGGATTAAGACGCATTTTTACCGTTTTTTTTAAATAAAGTTTTCACTAAATCATAGAACATACAAGTTGTTCCTTTAAATTAAATATTTAATGAACATTTCAAGGAATAGCATTAGTGTACACGGAAGCCTTAAAAAAAACGTTAAATATATATATTTTTCGACATTAATGAAAAAAAAATATTTGTGAACCCTAGATAACGTTACATTTAAAAAACAAAACAAATGGATGGACTATGTGGAGTGCAGTAATGCACGTTTTGTCCTCGTAACATTAATCCTTTTATGGTGAACTATCAGAAAGGACATTGACGAGCTCAGTATCACCTCTTTTTCGTGGTGACATTAGATAAATATGTATCAGTATCATCGTATACACCAAAATGTGCTGATAAATGACACTAATAAATCACTTCAGTTTCGTATGTATAAGACCTCGTGGCGCAACGGTAGCGCGTCTGACTCCAGATCAGAAGGTTGCGTGTTCAAATCACGTCGGGGTCAATTTGCTTTTTTTCTCTTTGCCACGCAATGACAACTCAACTAAATAAAATAAAAAATCAGTCTCTTTATTTTAATTAAAGTCCTATCAATTTGTTTTAATTACAACATCTGAGCATATCTCACACATTTATGCACACAAAGGGTTTCTTTAGAAATAACCAACATTTAATAAATATATGGTTCTTGTTCTTCTGTAACAAAAAAGTATATGTTACAATACGCTTTGAAATCTCATGCAAGTGAGACAGACCGGTCCAACGTTACTGGACTTTCACTGTGAAGGAATGTCGAGGACTGAGAGTTCATCCACAGCAAAGACTATGTCCAAAGTCCATCATATGGACCACATTTTCTCAAGTATGTAATTCATAAATTCACAATAAAAGGCCTACAATGAAATTAGATTGTCTTTAACTTTTATAAAACATGTCAAAACTTCATTCATACTCTAGCAGTCAGGATGAACAAACTAAAAAGTGGTAATTCTGTGCAACTGTTAACTTAATTTTTCAACAGTTTCCTGTGTAAAAACAACCACTCATTATGACACATCTACCACAGCAATCATGCATACAGTCAGTAGACTGAAATTATTAGCAATACAAAGCATACAAATAACAAAACATTTAAATCAATTTAACTGAAAAAAAAGACTTTACTATACAATATTAAAATTAGGTTTTAGAATGCCTAATATCACTGAAACTGTTGCCACAAGCAACAATGATCCTATATAAGCTTTTCTTTTCCTACAAAACTGCTGATTAAAGTGGCTAAGTTTTGTCAATACTATAAATTGTTAATTCAAGTAAAGGCTCATAAAATGCACACTGTTTATTGCTTCAAAATATTCACAAGTTGAGAGGACCTTTCAGTTTAGGACTGCCCTCACTATTTTTGTGTTCTTCAGAAATAAGAGATCATGCTTGTTGTAGTTTGGTGGGTTGGCTAGAGGGTCATAACCTAAGCGACTTAACATCGGGGCAAGGCTGGCCATATCATTCACCACATCAGCAGGGATCTTGCCCACCCATTTAGACAGAGCCTCTGTATTCACTGGCTTGATGACTTGATCCGTTGACAGTTCCACCCTAGAGGAAAGACAGGTATCAGAGAGACAATGTATAATCAATCTATTTAGAAACACTGTAATTAGGAATACGGCAGACAAGGCCTAAGTGCTTTTCTAAGATATGAAATTAAACCGATCTGCCTTCAAGAGATTAAGTCTGTAAAGTGACCAAATCGCAAATTGCAGTATGAACTGAAAATTCAAATCTACTTATTCCAGAGTTTTAATATCTACCAATGGTTCAATTATTACAGGACTTGCACCCAATTAGTGCTCGTGAGGTCTTTGTAAATGCCTGCTGACCAAACTAACACCCGATTTACTTCTAATTTATTTGTTTTACTGCTCGTTCTACAGAGACTATTTACATAGAGAGCACTAATTCAACTCTTGACAAGGAAATGTAAACCTGCATGTTTGATCCAGTTTCTGGAAAAGCCATAGATGTAAACGGAAAGAGTGAATGTGTCAGGATCATCAGCTGGAGTGCCCCTGAACTCCAATAGATGGCACTCCACTCAGGACTCTGGCATTCTTGTATTTCCCATAATTCCGTGCTTAGGGCTAATAACCACAAGGTGTTCCCCATTACCACTCCCCTATATAAACTGTGTTTGGACTCTCATTTAGTGCGAAGTCTTGGTTAGTTCTGTCTGGCATTGCCGAGCGGTTTCCTTGTGTTTGCTCCTTCCGTGTTTGACTTTGGATTGTGTATACCGACTGTGATTCTCTGCTGCCTGCCCCGACCTCTGCTTCTTACTGGTACTGATTCTGGATATCCCTGACATACTTGACGCTGTGCTTTGATTACTGCCTGTCTAACCATTCTCTTTATCAAACCACTGCATATGGAGCCGAACGTCTCTGACTCCATGTTACAGAAGACTTCGCACTATAGGAGAGTCCAAACACCGATTATATAGGGGAGTGGTAATGGGGAACACCTGGTGGTTATTAGCCCTTAGCACGGGATTAAGGGAAATGGAGTTGGGAATGGAAATACAAGTCCTTATCAGTATCAAATGCAACCCCACACTTGATATGCAGAGGGAAAAAATATCATATGAATTATCGTGGTCATAAATTAAGAATTAGTTTCCTGGTTTAAGGTAAATTGTGGCTATATTGTTCTAGTTTGTTCCCTTGTTTTAAGACTGGAATATAACATATTTTGCCCATACCCAACAATTATAATATTGTAATGCCTAAATAATAAAATGCTTTTTTTCAGGGTTTTATTTCCCATTTATTTAGACAAAAAGAGGTAAGAAATATCACATGAATGTGATAAGAATCTGTCAAAAGTGTGAGAGCAAATAGCTCAAAGCCTCAAACTCACTCACTTTGACAGTGAAACGCCACCAGCTTTCCCAATAAGCTGTTCGTGGTGCAGCACGGCAGTGTCCCATGGCAGATCCAGGAACTGAAGGAGCTTGTGCATCACCCGCTCAGGGTGCAGGACCAGCTGCTCGTAATGCACGGGTAGACAGCTGCCATCCGCTGCAGCCAGGCATTGGTCATACATAATCTCCACCGCCCGGTTCCACTTCACCAAACAGTCCCGGTAACTTGTCAAGTCGAATCCGGTAATAGTCACCTTGCGGGAAATCATAGAATGTATGGTGGCCCTGCCATCGCGGAGCATAAGAATAAATTTCGCTTTTGGGAAGAGCTTGGAGAGGTAGTTGAGGGACTTGAGAGCAAAAGGGTCCTTATTGCAGAGCCTCGGAGCGGGCTCGCCGTGCCCCACTATGATCTCCAACAGGAAGGCACGTACAGCTGAATCAAGGACCTCCTGAGTGACGCCTGCCTCGTCCAGACGGACACGTTCATGTTTGGAGTTACTCCATGAGGCCTGCATGGCTAACAGCCGGGGGATGACGCGGGTCTCTTCTCCACACCGAACAAGGGGGTGGGCGTCTAACATAGCCCGCATCAGTGTGGTGCCGCTACGAGGGATTCCGCCAATGAAAATGAGAGGGGTTTCTTCATTGTACTCCTCAGGGAGTTGTAACAGGTTGCTTAGGTTTTGGCCAGTTTGTAGATTTACCGCCCAACCATGCTGTGCCGCCCGAGAATGAGCAGTTGGACATTCTATTGGGCTGAGGCCAAGATAAAATACTGTGATGGAGCTAATGACCCCACAGACCAGAAGAACGTTGCACGTTTTTTTTCTCATGACTTATTGTTAGGGGAGAATATGGTTAAAAAAAAAAAAAAAAAAAAAAAGAGGCCACAAAATGGGCAAAATTTAGCAGAAAGAAGTGGGGGGTTCGAGAGGGTTCTTGGAAAGACGGGGAAAATGCTTTCCAGAAAGGTTCAGGGTGAAAGAATGCTGAAAGGCACCTTATGTAAAGGTTTTTTTGGGGGAGGGAAGGGACGGGCAATTTTTTTTTTCCCCAGCCAGGAGCTCTTCAGGCCTTTGCTTGGAGCTTCAATACATTCAGACTTCGTAAGTCAAGCCTTATGTTCTCTGTCAGCACCATTGTGCCTGTGAAAAAAGGTTAAGGAAAATACTTTAAAAACAGATTTTGCCAGGTCTGTTTCTACACTGGCTACTATGGTGCATCACTTATTACATTAAATGTCAAATTTAATACCATTAGAGTACAACACTAGGTTTAGGCAATTAAGAGTTTGCCAATCTGAGTGCTGTAACTCAAGACTACGCTCAAACTTCAAGCCAAAACACAAAGGAAAATTTCCTGTAAAACTTAACAAGAAAAACAATGTAATGCTGCGAAAGGATGTTGTGTGTAACTTCTAGGTGTCATATTTAGTTTATAATTGTGAATATTCTAAGTTATCCAGGTCAAAGTAGAATAATGTAGTATGGTGGATCTCAATCTTTTGGACTCAATATCCAAGACAATATTCAGCAGTACAATGTTATATGTTTTCGAATGTCATGGAGAGAGATTATTAAAATACTCTGTTTTTGATTAAATTAATAATTAAACTGACATATTATTTCTTATTTTAATGTTGCTTATCTTGTCGACTAACTTATCTAGCAGAAGATCTAGTTTTCCTTTTGCACACATAAGCAGGTACGCTTTGGTTACACTGCTACCTCTATGTGTGCAGGTTACACTTCCTCGGTTTTTGAGTGTCAACAGCATCTTTCACACACACGTAACCTTTAAACTCTGGCAAAGGTTTTAACACCTTTCAGCAGCAAAGCATCCTGTTGCGTCAAGCATCTGTGGTTGCATTTGAGATGCACATATAAGTGTTATTTGTGATGCATGCAATGCATGAAACATTAACACCTGATATTTTTGCACAAACATAAATGTGTTAAGATTAATTTTTAAAGAGATATTTATTATTGAATATAAAGCCTTTAAAATGGAGATGACTGTGTCATTTCTATGTAAATTACTGATCTAGTTAGTATGTGTCGCTCATTAAGAATACTCTTACTACAGAAAAAATAATGTATCTAGGCACGTGTTGTGAACTAGACGTAAATTTTAATTTAATTTAATCTCCAATAATGTGTGTTGAAATAATCCCCCCAGTTATGAATGAGACCTAATGACAAGTTCCCATTGGTCGAACAAAAAGATAGTGCCACCCCAGGACCACGCCATTGGTTGAGCCATAATACTAAACTTCTCTGCATACTAATCAGGTAAATAAGAAGTTTAACAAATAACGTTAAGTATATATGCTTGCTACTTTGGGGTCCATTTTTCTAGAGATGTGTCTGAAAACGCATTCTACCAAGACAGCATATAGTGTGTTTAATGTTGGACCGTATTTTTTAGTGTCACAGCAGTTTAAATTCCCAAAATGATAATAAAGGCGTACTGCCGCCCGAGCAGAAAAACAAAATATGATTAATGGCATCAGACCGCTTCCGTATATTTTGTGGGAAACGTGCACGTACTGAAAATAATGCAACAAGTAGACGGAGCTGTAACAGTAACCATTATACTAACGTTACGTGCATCACTATAAATGTATAAGATGCGTGACAAGAAGACAAGTTTTAAATGGTTGTAAGGGAAATCGAGGACCGAATCTAGTACCTGAGATCAAAAGTTACTCGCCAGCACTACTGGTGGCCTGCGACAATGAAACTATGAGTGAAACACGTAAAAAAATCCCAAACAACTCTATTAGTTTGAACAGTTCAGCAAGAAAACAAAGCTCATCGTGTCTTACCGTACAGAAAGTAATGTCACAACTCCTCGAATCCTTGCATTCTCCAGAATCACGTGTGTCTGGTGAAATGCAGACGTGGTGATCGTGTAAACGGAGCTATGAAGCTCTGACTTCGAGAGCTAAAGTCTTAGACCGCGAGCACATTTCGAGTTAATCTTCAGTGTACGCGTGAGAAATTTCCGTCAAACCATTTCGATTCCAGCGATTCCAAGCTGCAAAAATGAGAGAAAAAAAGTCTTACATTCATACCAATTACCACAGCGCTGAAGAGGAACTCTCAACTTTCATTGGCCACAGCAAACGTCTATTGCAAATCAGCTGGTTTTCATTGGTTTTCTCTTTATGACATGGCATTGCTGTCATAAATCAAACTCGTGTCGAATATATAATCAGTCTCTATTATCCTCAGAGGAACGGTCAGAGAGAATATTTTTAAATTAATATAATCATCGATATGTGTTGGGCTTTAATATATTTATAAAAGAAAAATAACCTTAAATTTCTATGTTGCACTGTTTTCTGAATGGCTGGAATGAGAAAAGCGTCTTTAAATGACAAATTCACATGTCTGCTTTATAGACAAAGGTCTCGGTAAACTTTTAGTTGTTATAAGAGCTCAATCTTTCAGTCACGCACTCACCTCTCATAGTCACACAAGAGAGTTTGTCAAATGATAAATGACCATAATTAAGACTAAATGACCAGGCTTGCTTTGCTCAATCTCTCTCAAACCAAACCTTTAAATGGTAACAAATCATGAAGTATATTTATGAACCAAATTAAATACAGGAAGGATACCAGAGAGGAAGTGAGACTTGTTTTGACTCCAGAAGATGATATCTCCCCACCCCCAAAAAAAGATCAATGCAACTCCTACAAATAGGTTTAAAAAGCTGACAAAATCATATGGATTTATTTTAATAATTTGCTTGTACAATATATACACATTAGGAACAATAAATACATGTTTTAACAATTTCCTTAGACATCACTTTATATTAGCCAACATTAGCACTAGCACTGTCAACAAAAAAGTTTCTTTTGTGTTTGAAAATGAAAGCACACATACTGTACACATCTCTCTCTCTCTCTCTCTCTCTAGATATATATAATTGAGTTTGCAGGGGTGATGTTACTGGTCTGTCTCCATCTCAGGGTCAGCAGATGGACTGGCTTCTTTCTGAGGGTCACCAGGCAGGACGTCTGTGACTTTCTGTATCAGTTCATCAATCTGTTCTTCTGTCAGTCTTTCCTCACTCTCCTCTACCATCTGTAAGTAAAGTTCATATACAGGTTATATAGACACCTGTCATCCAGCAGTGGTAATTGAGAAAACCATCCTTTCTCTCATCAGTCCCCCATTCTTGTATGTCTAATTTCTAAACAATAATCTGAATATGCTATTTGCTTATTATGGTGTATTTTTATTATCATTCAAATATTCAGAGTGACATGATCCTTCCAAAATCAGTGTCATATTGCTGATTTGTTACTCAGGAAACAATAATCAATGGTGAAAACATTTTGTGCTGTTTTTTTTTTTTTGTGAAACTTTTTTTCAGGATTCTTTCTTCAATCTTTCAGGATTCAATATATTACATAAACTTTAGTTACATTATAAATGTCTTTACTGACACACATACTGACCCCAAACTCTTGAACGTACATTCATAGTATTCTCTGAGAGATGTGCAAAGATGCAGAGAAGAAAAAAAAAAAAAAGGTATGAACAGTGTCTTTACCAGCTGGATCTCAACAGCAGTCTGAGGTCTGTGGTTAAGCACCTGCAACTTCTCAGCTCTTTAAACAGGAAAAAAAAAAGAACCAGAAGAATATAACCTTTTGTCACAGTTTACAAACAGGTGGAATAATATTAAAATCACTGTCGGCTGCAAAATGGCTACTCCGATGTGCACTGTAGTCTCAAACATCACATGACACATTTTCATAATGATACATCTCAAACTGTGAATTACAGAGTGGTTGGAATACACTGTATTTAGTGTGACACTGTCTGTGCTTGTCCCACTGTTTGTTACAAACAAGTTGTCCTATGCCTGTGTTTTCCACAATTAAACAAGGCATTTTGGGGCAAAATAAGGAATAAAAAAAAGCAAGTTTTCTGTAACTCACTTAGTAAGCTTGTGAGGCAGCATTGCAGTGAGGAACTCCTTCACAGTGTCCGGATTCTGATGAGCACATGGCGTCTTGGAGAGGTACTTCAGGGTCTACAGAGGCAGACGCAACAAATGTTTAAAGGCATGACAGATCACCATGTTTAAAGATCATGAAGAAAACAATCTCTCATAGACCAAATATTTTATATCATCTTGGTTTAAGAGATACATGGTTTAAGATCAGCACCTCATACATGATGGTGTTGAGATTCTGCTGTCTAGTGCTGTGCTTATTTTTAACCATCTCCTTTCTTTTTTCTTTCAAGTCTGTCAGCAACTGATAGACCTAGTGGAATATAGTAAAAGTGAAAGGGAAAGTGTGACTCATACTCGGAATTAGTGCTCTTCATTTAACCCATCCAAAAGTGCACACACACACTCTGAGCAGTGGGCAGCCATTTATGCAAGTGTATAACACACAAATTGATCCAAAATGAATAATAATAACAAAAAAAGCTTAAAATACATACTGACCTCATAATTGCTTAGCATAGCGGCATTGGCATCCCTTCTACAAAAAAAAGGTTTACATTAGGATTAACTTATGTTAAATCGCCTAAAATTGTGTTCTGACAGCAGCTATAATATGCCTTTTGGAGCATTGCAACTAGCACAATTGCATTTAGTGCATTTGCAATCTTTGCATACGTGTACGTGAGCAAAGGGAATCTCCAACTCAAGAAGGGTTGAAATGATTAGTCGACATTATCAACAACGTCAGCAATATAAAAATGTCGACAAATCTTTTTGTTGCCGAGTAGTCGTTTGATCTCATAAGACCTAATGTAAGAGCATGCAATTATATTGTTTGACCAGTGTGGCGCTGTAGTGGAAGACAGTAATACAGCCCTCCGGGATGCAATTCAAGAGAAGAAAACACAGCCCTTCAGAGGAAAAGCAGAATTGGGCTACTTTAACAGTGTTGCCTTGGGTTGCTCTTCATGTCCGAAGGTTGAAGCAACCCGAAATAACGTGATATTTAGCCCCTGAAATTCGAATTTTGCTGGAGGATCCCAATCAAAAAAAAAAAAAATTATTTTACCCCCCCGAACATAATTTTTGCTCTTGAAACACGATTGGGCTAGTTTTGAGTAGCAATTGGGCAGGTTTTGTTGCAAAAAATTGGCAACCCTGAACATGAAGCTGCTGAGCGGCATTTGGATGAATATGTAAATATATGCTGCATTCTTTCCTCTCAAAAAAAAAAAAAAAAAACTGACCGCAGTGTGAAAGAAGCAGCGATGTGGATGTTAAACAAATTCTGCATTTCAATTCTGCAAGTCCAGTCACGTCATATTCATTTATATAACTTCGTACTTTATGCAACAGTTAGCCTAAAATACAGTATTAAACATGAAAAACCAGGGTCAGTGTCACTCTCAGTTAGAATTACAAGTTGATGTCATTTAGTTACTTTTTCATATAGCTAATTAAATGATCAATAAGAGAGTTTCTCTGTCATCTCATTTTGAGTGCCAAATACATTTATTTGTAAAAAATTAATTGTATAATTGTAATTATGACTTTCAAAAGCTGAAGTGATTACCTTTTATTTATTTGTTAGAATCTATACAACTAAATATTTGAGCGTGTGTAGATCAGAAGCGCGCAGTTAATGAAGATTAAACAAACCCATGAATTTATGATTTCTGTTATCACTCTACGCTTAAACCTGGCCTAATATTATAATTTAAATTGCGTTTTGATTTATATATTTTCTGTATTTTAATAAATGCAGCATTAAATGAATTTCAGGGCTCTTTATCATTACACATTAACGTCTGCGACATTTTCATTGGAAATGAAGGTTACAAAAACCTGGGAATAACCATAAGGGAACTTTCTGTATAAGTTCTATATAGTTATTTCTTACAAAAAATATAACCTAACGTTAGTATTTCGTTAATATTTGCTAACGTCATATCATTACAGATTGCATGATAGTGCCACAGCATATGTCTGATCAGGGCGATAACTGCCGTAGACATTGATGGAGGCTAATCCCCCCAATAATAAGAAATCACTAAACCATTTTCTCAAATAGAGAGAGAGAGAAAGAGAAATGGAAGTTGCGTGTATTCGCATCTGTGCGTTTATCTTTTTAGAGTGAGTTTACTTAAAAACAGCGATTGTATCCTCTCGTCACTGGAAAATATAATGTAGCGATTCAGTATTTAAACTGTATTTAATAAAAGTCGTGGGGAAGCGTTGACAAGTTTATTTTCTCTTGGATGTGTGAGCTGCGCGATTTCCGATATGTGTGTGTGTGTGTGTGTGTGTCAGTAAGCAGCTCATTAATACAGAATGATAATTAAAGGCTCTAATGCACACCAGCACACCAGTGTATGTGTGTATTGTAATAGCTAGGCGACGAATGATGGTGTTACGTCACGGTAGTGGTGTCCCAATCCTTAGGGGAATATTTTCTCCCCTACAACTTGACACTCTCTTTCAAGGGACATGGGGAAGGGGT
This sequence comes from Carassius gibelio, assembly GCF_023724105.1. NCBI lineage: Eukaryota > Metazoa > Chordata > Actinopteri > Cypriniformes > Cyprinidae > Carassius > Carassius gibelio. The sequence continues at coordinate 15,360,786 of NC_068391.1, forward strand.
AGGTGGAGGGATAGGGGAAGGGCCTAAGTCATTTGTGGATTAATGCGTATTGGAGACGAGAACCGTTTAAAAGATACAATTCAATTTGGTGAACTGGTTCAAAAAGATCTGGTTACATCGAATGATTCGTTCACGAACCGGATATAACAAACTGCTTTGTTTTGAACTCTCTCACAACAAACAAGGAAAAGAAGACAATGCTTAATAAAGTCGTAGCTTTTGCTATTTTTGGACCAATATGTATTTTCAATGCTTCAAAATGTTCTAACTGACCCTCTGATGTCACATGGACTACTTTGATGATGTTTTTCTTACCTTTCTGGACATGGACAGAATACTGTACACACAATTTCAATGGAGGGACTGAAAGCTCTCGGACTAAATCTAAAATTTCTTAAACTGTGTTCCAAAGATAAATGTAGGTCTTACTTTTGGAACGACATGAGGGTGAGTTATTAATAACATAATTATGATTTTTGGGTGAACTATCCCTTTAATTTCTCAAATCCCTCTGGCTATTAAATAAACGACTAACATGCATTCAGAAGATTATACATAAATCTTTACACACAAATGATCATTCATCAACTATTACTGAAAATAAATTTTCCACAGATCAGCTCATAATCAGTTTTATCTGAGTTTGATGGCTCCAATGCATTCGTAGCGTCCATCGTCATCTAATCTAGAATGCAAGAGTAACCACGTGAGCTGCATTAAGTCCTCATTTTAGTGTTAACTTGGAAATCTGTTCTAATTACTGCGCCATACTGGGTATTTTCAATAAACATATTATTATTATATGATTTAAGTTTGACTTTAGGCGAATAAAATAAAATTAATTTTCTTACACATCCATCCCGATATGCCTGGGTTGGTTCGACGACTAAAACGATCCGGTGAGAAAACGAGGCTGTCTGTTAAACGTTCCCACCCAGTTGTCATCTTCAAATTTGTTTGTAGGGTTAAAAATTCCTGTAACTATTGTTGGTTAAAAATATTTTCTAAAGTGGCAATTTTAATAAAGATATGACTATAAAGTTTACCCTTGCAACAAAAGGAATCCTGCGACAATACCAAAATCTAAACTGAATCAATAAATGTTGTGGAAGTGACACTATAGATTAGAAAAATATGTGTGAAATGTTATTGAAAAATATTATATTTATATTAAATATAATATGATGTATTTATATAAGATTATAGTTATATAAAAGTAATATTATGAAAAATAAGAGTAGAATTGTGCTTGCAAGGAATCAAAAGAATATATAATAAAATGACACTTACAAAAGTTATAAACCCAAATATGGGTTAAGGGAGAAATGGATTCATAAACAGATGCATTAGCAAAAATACAAATCTGCAAACATAAATAAATTACACTGTTGATTTTATGTATTTGCAAAGTTATTTTACAAAAATAAATGAGACATAAAAATATTTAATCAAATAGTTAAGGACATGAAGTAGATTCATTCTTACTTGTCTCCCTGCTCGTTTTAAGGTGATAGCGCCATCCACCCTTCAAAACTGTAACTGCAAACTGTATTCTTTCTTTTGGGAGGCGGTTCGATCAAGCATTGGTTCTCTAAAATGAAGGACAGCGCCCGAAAATGTCGCTTTAGATTTTGGTTGGTTTGCGAGCATCTAATTAACATATTGTGGGCGGGGCTTTGAGTTCCCAAAATAAACGAGGAAGAAACTCGGGTCACAAGGTATTGAATGGACAGCTTCTTAGTTCTTACAGTGATTCATTTTCATGAATCGGTGGAAACAAACGACAGTGATTTGGTCCTTTAATTGTCCGACCTTTCCTTTTTCTGTTTTAATGAGCTTTAGTTTTCGGTTTGCTCATCGTAGATAAAGATTGCTTGAGACTGTTACAATGGCAAGTTCAGAGGTAAAGATCGCTCATTTTCATAAAGTCAGTCTGATTTAGTGTGTTTTTAGTGTGTTTTTTTTGTGTGATTTCCAAACCTGTCAGAAACCACGAGCCATGATTTACCCTAATGTTTATGTTTATTATTTTGCTTTAAACAGGGAAATAAACTATGGGGTGGCCGCTTTGTGGGAAACACCGACCCTATAATGGAAAAGTTCAACGCGTCCATCGCGTACGACCAGCGCATGTGGGAAGCTGATATTAAGGGGAGTAAAGCCTATGTCAAAGCTTTACAGAAAGCAGGTCTGGTCACGCAAAACGAGATGGAACAGATTCTTACAGGACTTGACAAGGTGATTATATTATTTACCCCATTACCCGAATCATAAACCTGTCTGATAGCATGTTTTCTTTTACAGTGTCATCTTTCTCATTCAATTTCGTTTGTTTTCCCTTGAACTATTATGATACTTTGTAAATATTTACCAGGATACTGTTTCATAGTCCATTTTTCCCTTTAAAACCAAAGCTTAATACATCACAGACAATGACACAGACACCTCCATGTGCACAAAACAATAGCCATGTGACAATGCTGATGGTGAAGCTACTGCAGTTCAAAATGGCATTATGTCAACAACTGGCCAACTAGAGCAGACTGGGGCTAGTTGTCACATTTTGAATATTTCATTTCAAAATTTAATGATTAATAAAAAAAGATTCACCAAACATAGACCATGCAAACAGCAAGAATGTAAAAGAACAGAAATGTAAAAGGTAATGTTCAAAAAAATAAACTCATTTACTCAACCAATAGTTTAATGTATTGTACAAAAAAAGTAAAAAAAAAAACAAAACAAAAAAAAAACAATCAGACAATTGAAATTTACACTTTCAACTATAATAATAATAATAAAAAAATCAAGAGATATAAAAAAATAACATGACGATTTTGGAACTTTAGTTTGGATTATAAAATTCACAACATTTATTCTATATTGTGTTATTCTTTGTAATTATTCTAATAATTAAACTTTGAGACATTTTAACATCTGCAGGAGAAAACAACATTTTGTGTAATTGGACTATTAATATAACACCTTTATACTTTAAACCTTTTTATAGTTACTGCACTGTTATTTTAGGATCACCGAGATAATATTATAGTTTTTATAAATATTTATATTATTATTTTATAAATATTCTGTTATAATTTTAATTGAAGTTAGTCATTAAGCCTGATTTAATCATGCTAGTGTAGCTGCACAAACCAATGGCGCTTTAAGCCACCAAAAGGGTTGGAGCCGACTGCTATATAAGTAAATTCTGAGCACCATTTCGTCAGACTTTTTCTCCTTCAGTAGCGAAGGTCATCTCCTTGCTGGACATGAAGCTGAAGCAAGAAGCTCAGCCTGCTGCTTGCCGCCATGAGAAGAAGCCCCAGCAGCAGAAGATCACTAGAAGCCTTACCCCTGCAGCTATACGGCATCTATTAGAGCAAATTTTCTGGCAATGTTGTTGTAAATGTAGCGTTGCTAGTGTGACTCATGCTAGGGACACCCTGCATGATGCATATGGGCACGGTGAATGTGGAATACTTTCTGAGAGCAAGAGCCTCACCCTTCTCTGCTCGCAGATCACCTTCTTCAATGAAGGCAGCCCTACTCTCCCTTTTCTCCCCTTTCAGCTAGCTCGGAGAAGAAACAGTGAAGTCATAGGCCGAGCGACCAGGTTTGATTGATCCCATGCCGGCACAGGTCCCATGTCAATCTCTCCACAGCACTTTGATCAGGGCACAGGGCAAACTCCTCTTGCTGAGTGTAGTTCATGTGGCAGCCAGACTAGACTAGGGAGGAGACATGCTGTCCAGGGTGCAGATGACAGATGACAACTTTCACTGCCCAATTTATTTTTCAAAGCAGCGAGATGCCCTGGCCAACGATTGGCCTAAGCAGCTTGGGTCTCATTAGCCCCTTTCACACTGCGATTCCGAAAAATACATGGGTAAAGTGTTCCGGCAATTGTTCCCGGGTTGCAAGATTTTGCACTTTCACACTGTCAGTGATGACCCAGGATATGTTTGTGCTTTCACACACAACCCGTAAAGGTCCAGTAATGACACGTTACATCAGGGCGTGATGTGTAATGTACTAGTGGAAAACGTTAGAAACGTTATACTTTTACTAAAACAAGCGAACGATCTCGACGTCAGCGCGGAAAGTGAGGAACTTTTGTTCACACAACGCTCGTTCCGGGACTGAACCCGGCAATGTTACTAGGTCCCCGACCCAGGTTCAATGCCGGAATCAATCCCGGGACGTGTTTGCTTTCACACAGAAGGTGACCCAGCAATGTTCCGGCAATTTGCCGGGTCCGAAGTGCAGTGTGAAAGGGGCTATTATTAGCTCATGTTTACAGGAGCCCTCAGTATGGGCGCCCCGGGGCTTGGCTTGCAGAGCAGCTTCGTTCTGCACTTGCTTATGGCATGGTGCGATTGGGTCCTCATAACGCAACAGGAGAGACTGTTTGAAAGGGAACCTTCGGTTTCTTACATAACCTCGGGTCCCTGAGAAAGGGAACAGCGTTGTGTAGGATGCTGTGCTTTAAAGCTGCACGTGATTTGATGACTGTTGCTTCAGTCAAAAGTTTCTGATGAAATGGCACTTAGAGCTGATTAATATAGCAGTCAGCTCCACCCCTTTTGGTGGGTTAAAGCGTCAGGGGTTCGTGCAGCTACACGAATGTGATCAAATTAGGCCTCAATGTCAGAATAAACAGGAGTTTCCCTTATCTAAGGGAACTGAGGCTATGTAAAGTAAAGTGTTTTTATTTAATTTAAGTTTATTTCATAAAAATGTTTATAGTTTTAGTTAAATATAATAACGGTGAGCTCCTGAGATATAGCTCTAGTGGCAACTAACCCCGGTCTCCCTATATGGCTGTACATATTGCAAAAAGATTTATCAGACATTTTTAATTTCTTGTCACAAATTCTGAATAACTGAGGTATTTAAACATATCTTTATCAGGTTTTTGATGAATGGTCCAAAGGCGAGTTCAAGATCAAACCAGGAGACGAGGATATTCACACAGCCAATGAACGCAGACTGAAGGTCAAAAGAAAACACTGAATTATTTATTGAATAAGAAGAGATTTTATCAGTTGACCATGTGGTGTAGCTTATAATTCTGAATAATAAAAAAGTAATGTTACAGGAAATTCAGTCATTGTTCATGTCTTCTTTTTAAGGAATTTATTGGTGATCCAGCTGGAAAACTTCACACAGGCAGGAGCAGAAATGATCAGGTTTAAATTGAATTCAGTTTAATTTGTCACATGATATTTACAGGCATACAGGCTTTTGACCGAACTCTTTCCATTTGCTGGATAGGTTGTAACAGATATGCGGCTCTGGCTACGGGACGCTATTAACTCTCTGAAAGAACTAGCTTTGCAGCTCATCAGCACTATGGTTGAAAGAGCTGCAGTGTAAGAATGCCCACTATGCTCACATTATCTTACTAATGTACAAATACCAAACACAAACATCCCAAACTATTTTCCTTTGTCCATTCAGAGAGATTGAAGTCCTGTGCCCTGGATACACTCACATGCAGAGGGCCCAGCCAATCAGATGGAGTCACTGGATTCTCAGGTGCATTTTATGTAGAAGAATTCTGTCTTATTTATATTTTAGTCGAGACGGGGCAACAGTAAAGCGGTAACAGTGTTAAGTGTTGTGATCTTGTATATATGGACTTGTGGATACATACATCTGGTCATAACTGATAAGTGTTCATCGTTTCTCTCAGTCATGCAGTGGCCATAAGCAGAGATGTTGAACGGCTGGAGGACATCAGGAAACATGTTAACGTGATGCCCCTTGGAAGGTTATTTTTGTGTATATACAATACTGAAAAGTTTTTAAAAGAATTCTCTTATGCTTATTAAGGTTGAATTTATTTAAAAATAAAAACTGTAATATTTGTACCTTTTAAATGTTGAACTTTTAAAATTTGAATACATTTTAAAATGTCATTTATTCCTGCGATGGCAAAGTTGAATTTTCAGCATCATTACTTCAGTCTTCAGTGTCATAAAATCCTTCAGAAATCATCCTAGTAAGCTGATTTGGTGATCAAGAAACATTTTTTTTATTATTTTCAATGTTGGAAACACTATTGCAATTGTAGCTGTGATACATTTTTTTCTTGATCATTAAAAAATATAAAGTTCAAGAACAGCATTTGGAAATGTATCATTATCTATGCCTTTACTGTCATTTTTTAAAATAAATCCTGACTAAAAAATAGTTTTCAATTTACAGAAAAACTCTTACTGACCCTAAATGTTTGAACAGTACCGCACACACTTTTATTTTTGAGATACATTGATATATGATATATATTTTTATTTGCCTTGCAGTGGAGCCATTGCTGGGAATCCCTTCAACATTGACAGAGAACTTCTTCGCCAAGGTTGACGTCATTTGTTTTCCTGAATAAGTAATGATTCATGAAGTGTGATCCTGTGATATATATTTGTGTATATGGGTCAAACTGGTCAGCTACGTAATTATTTGTTTTTTTCATCTGATTTAGTTTTTTTTTTCACTCCCCAGAACTAAATTTTGATAGTATCAGCATTAACAGCATGGATGCTACTGGACAGAGGGATTTCGTTGGTATGTATAATCATATACAGGTCATCAGTAATTAAAGGGATGATTCATATAAAAATGATAATTCTGTCATCATGACTTTCATTCTTCTGTGGAAAATGTGCTTTTCTTCTTTTTTTTTTTGGACCATTAAATGAAAGTCAGTGGTCACCAAAACTGTTTGGTTACCAACATTCATCATAACATCTTCATTTATGTTCCACAGAATAAAGAAAGTCATACAGATTTAGAACAACACGAGGGAGATGATCATTGAATTTCCAGCTTTGGGTGAATAATCTGTTTAACAGAATGTGTTTGTAATCTTTTGGACAGCTGAGTTTCTCTTCTGGGCATCAATGTGTCTCACACACCTCAGCAAGATGGCAGAGGACCTGATTTTATACAGTACAAAAGAGTTCTCCTTCATTACTCTGACTGATGCATACAGGTGAGGACAGCAGTGGTCAATCTTGAAAACAGTACTTTTTTAATTATTATTATTATTATTATTATTATTCAGCTTTGCCACCACAGGAATAAAATACATTTTTAAATATAGAAACACATATATTTCTAGTTTTTTTTATTTTAGTTCTAATAATATTTCACATTATTATTGTTTTCCTGTATTTTTAATCAAACAAAGGAAGTCTTGTTGAGCATAAGAGTGTTTCGAAATCAAGAACGTGTCTTGTGTGTAGGCCCCATAATACGTCATAATGCCAAAGCAGACAGAAATCATTAATTTGAAGCCCTTGGGTTAACAGTACAGTATTTTCCTTGCATTGCTATCATGTTCTGCATTATAATCACCTCATTTGTCACATATGCACATTTCCATCATGAAACAGAAGGAGTTGCTAACTTGAGCTTTAGGCTCATATAATTCAATGACTTCTATGGTACGCTTGCCAAGAAATCTCAATGAGTACACATGTCCCTTCTCACGTCATCACAAATTCTTCCTTGTTAGAGCAAATCAATTTTCTTCCTTATACTATAATTCTTTATGGACTGTGAAATGTTCGACCTGTTAACATGGACTGATTTATCTTTATTAACCATAAACTGGTTACTACACAGCCAGTACTGACCTTAGTTAAATAGTAATTGTTCACTCAGAAATAATTATTGCCTATTTATTAACAACATTATCATGTTCAGAAAAGCTGACCTATCTGCCGTGGAGAGCAGGATTCAACTCTACATAGTGGCCTCGGGATACTTACACTGTGAACATGAGCTGACTGATGTGTACTGAGGGATACAATGCTTTTCTGCTTTGTATGTGTGCCTTGTGTGTGTAGTTAATCAGAGCTGTTGTTTTTATTTTGCGAGAACAGCACTGGGAGCAGTTTAATGCCTCAGAAGAAGAACGCAGACAGCCTGGAGCTCATCCGCAGCAAAGCAGGACGAGTGTTTGGCAGAGTAAGATACAGCAATGACTAATGAAGACAACCAGAGACACCCATATAGTCTTTTGATTGAGATCAGTCTATGGGAAATTTAATAATTAGTACTAGGGCTGTCAGTTTAGTTGCTATTCATTTAGGTATGCACAATATAATGGTATCTTATCAGTTATCGAGTAATGGATATTTAATAGTGCATGTTTTATTCTCCTTTTTTAAAATTTAGATTAGATTCAGTCATCCAACTCTTACTTTAAGTTAATTTGTGAAAACATTAATAATTTAATAATGCTGTCAAATATCACTTTTAGCGAACCCAAAGTAATTATTCACTTTTCAGTCTGTGCTTAATGTTATTATGCCTAAATTGACTTTTAAATATATATTTATAAAATATTTTATCTTTAATTTATTTAGACAAAATTGTATAATATTTTAACATAGACTTTTTATTGGTTATCAGCAATAACATTTAAATAATTATCAGCTTTATTTAAAATATTTGCTATAATAACAATATTAAAAACAATTATTTAATCAAATTAATATAAATTAACATAGCAGACAAAATAGTCAAATATTTTAATGTCACCCATTTATTAGTTATCGGAGATAACGTAAAAATATCTTTGGCTTATTGGCCAGAATTTTCATATCATATCAGTATTATAAATATTATGTTATAAAAATAAAAGTAGCCTACTTAACAGACAAATTGTGTAATATTTAAATATCACCATAACGTGAAATTAATTGTTGGCTTATTGAGCAGAATTTTCATAACAGTGCATACCTCGTTAAATTATAATAAAATAATATTTAAAATAGTAGTAATATTATAATATTGAAATACAAATATTTTGTATACTTTTATCTAATTTAACTTTCATTGTAATACAGTGTACAGGGTTTCTGATGACTCTTAAGGGCTTACCCAGCACATACAACAAAGACCTACAGGTATGTCCATGACAGCCAAAATATGAAAAAATATGATATTTTATATTATTTTAAAACATTTTCTGAATATATATTTTGCCACTGCAGGAGGATAAGGAGGCCATGTTCGACACATATGATACAGTACAAGCTGTGTTGCAGGTGGCAACAGGTGTCATTTCAACTCTAAAGGTGAGAGACGGGTTGTAACACAAGTTAATGTTGTTTTGTCATTGACAATGAAAAAAAAAAACTTCAGTTAAACAGTAAGTAGGGGAAATGCTGAATGAGATGCAGACGTGTTGGAGCATGTCATAATCCATTGTCAGTTTAGAATGTGAGCAGTGTTTTTGTTGTTTCGTTTCCTTTTTTGTTCATTGTTGAGAAAGAGATCTTAGGCACTTGTACTTTTCCATTCCTCAGGTCAACCAACCAGCGATGGAAGGGGCCCTCAGCCCAGATATGCTGGCCACTGATCTTGCCTACCATCTGGTCAGAAAGGGAGTAAGTCCATCAATTCATCAACTTAACGTTTTATGATTCCATATATGTCAGTAGAGCTGAATGAAATCTGATATATATACATATATATCTAAGATGCCTTTCAGAGAAGCCCACAGTTGTGCAGGGAAAGCCGTTTATATTGCTGAATCTAAGAACATCCATCTGTCCCAAATCACTGTAGAGGACCTTCAAACTGTCAGGTCGGCAGTCACATTCAAACTAAAAGGACATCTTATAGTAATTGAAATGTTTTTAATTTAGATTTTTTTATTTTTTTATTTGTTTTTTCTTTATATCCAGCCCTTTGTTTGACAAGGACGTTTCTTCACTGTGGGACTACAACAGAAGCGTTGAACAGTACAGCGCCCCCGGTGGTACGGCTAGGAGCAGCGTCACAGCTCAGATCGAGCACTTCAGAACCTGGTTACAGGCACAAAAACAGAAACCATAGTTTCATTTTGGTCCCACTTTATATTAAAGGAACACTCTGCTTTTTAAAAAAAAAAAAAAAAAAATGGGCTCATTTCCCAACTCCCCTAGAGTTGAGTTTTACCGTTTTCTTATCCATTCAGATGATCTCCGTGTCTGGCGGTAACACTTTTAGCTTAGCTTTGCATAGATCATTGAATCTGTGTAGACCGTTAGCATCTCATTCAAAAATGATCCATGAGTTTTTATATTTTTTTCCTATTTAAAACTTGACTTTTCTGCAGGTACATTGTGTACAAAGATCGGTGGAAAATTAAAAGTTGCAATTTTCTAGGCCGATATGTTTAGGTACTGTACTCTCATTCTGGCGTATTAATCAAGGAACTTTGCTGCCTAATCATGGGTGTAGCAGGCACAGTGATATTAGGCAGTGCCTCTAAATAGTCCCGATATGGCCTATAAAATCCCAACATTTCATTTACTCTTGGTTTTAGTACACAATGGAACTACAGAAAAGTCAAGTTTCAACTCTTTGGTCATTTTTGAGTGAGATGCTAACGGTCTAATCAGATTCAATGATCTATGCTAAGCTACGCTAAAAGTGCTAAAGCCAGACCCGAAGATTGGCTGAATGGATTAGAAAACCGTAAAACTCAAATTTTTAACTCTAGGGGAGTTGGAAAATGAGCCTATTTTCAGAAGAAGGAAAAAAAAGAAAAGAAAAGTGGTTCCTTTAAGTGGCCTTAATAAATGTACTTACATTTCAATTAATCATTTGGTATATTGTACTTATATTTAAAAAAAATACCTGCATGCAATAACATCTGTAATAAATTTCTGTAACTGCATTTATAATTACACTGTTGACCCATCCCTTACACCTTAACCCACTCTTAATCCTACCCATACCACCAAACCTGTCCCTAACCTTACCCATATCCCACGTCAATAGCAGCAAAAGTGTTTTGCAGTACAATATGACCACAATAAGTACATTGTACTGATTTTTTGATACAAGTACATAATGGTTAAGGCTACTTAATATAAAGTGGGACCCTCATTTCTACAAGGGTCACTAGTACAGTAGGTACTCTTTTATATTTGAATTTGGCATGTTATGCCTGCATGTTACATATGAACTTCAATTGGTTCAAAAGAAAAAAAAAATCTATACATGACAAACAATATTTACAATAAAATATAATTGCAAATAAATGAAGAATTTGTGTACTCACTTCATTTGTACTTTTATTAACATCTTTTGAAAAATGATGTACAACTTACACCCCATATGCCCTGCATATGAAACACAATTTGTTTTACATGTTTGTATCAATTTTAATCATCAAACCATAGCCATATGAAACATTAAATTACAAGAGAATCATAAGAACATCAAACATTAAACGACAGTAAAATTGGGATTTAATCAGGCCTGGTAAATCATGAAAATGGTAAGTAATGGAAAAGTTGATTGTGACGATCTTAATGGAGGATAAGAAAGCTTCAAATGAGCCACATTCAAATCTCAAGCTATTTTGTATTTTTTGAAGACTTTTGTATAAAGGTATAATTATTGGTACATACAGTATAAATATAAATGGAAGTCCTTCCCAGCAATATATATATATATATATATATATATATATAATGTCATGATTCTGCCTTCATGTCCTGACTTTTCTCTAGTCTTGAGGCAGGATCATGACAGACCCATGTTTTGTGTACAAGCACATGGCCTTGTCTTTGGGCCATATGCTTTTGTTGTCTCGTCCCCTTGCCCCGCCCCCTTGTTTTGCTAGTTTTGTCGTGATTGCCTTATCTGTGCCACCTGTTGTGTCTTAATTAGTTTTCCTATTTATATCCCCTAGTGTGCTCTGTCTTTTGTCGGTTCATTGTTTCTACATATGTGTTCTTTAATGTTAGCTTGTGAGATATTGTATCATTGTCACCCCTTGAAGAAGTCGTTGTTTTACCCATGAGTTTTTGTTTGTAGTTAGTGTTTAGAGTCTTTGTTTATCATGTCTACCCAGTCTTGTTAAGTTATATAGTCTCTGCCCTAGTCGTTGTTTTCCCCCTCGTGGGTTTTGTTTTCCCCTTTTGTATTTAATAAACCGTTGTGTTGTACTTCCTGTCCGCAAGTGAGTTCCTCCTTACCCGCCACATAACATATGTAAATGTGTGTGTGTTTCTAAAATACTTTACAGTAATCACGAACAAATAAAAAAAGTAATGGAAAACAGATGGGAATCCTGAAATAAACAAAGCCAGATAAAGCTGCCACAACTGAAGGAAAATATCCCATGATATGAAAAGAGGCACCAGTGAGACAATTGACAAGAAATCTCCATCCCATCTTCATTTCAGTGCTCAGGAGATTGATTAGCTATACTTTGTTTCTGGAAGTTTGATACAGAACATCCTGTGTTAAAAGAGACGTGTTCTCTACCATTCAGTGAAAACACCTTTGTTGTCCAAAAACACAAAAGAGGCTCAGAAACAGGGTGATTAGATTGGGCAGGACACACAGACTGTGAGCTGGCACTGATGTGTACACAACTCGTCCATTCAGATTCTGCACAGGACGGAATATTCCAGTCATTGGTTTTTCTGTTCCAAATAACAGCTGTTTATCCACTGACATCAGCTAAAACAAGAAAAGAAAGATGGTCAAAATGATCAGTGTGTGTGAATTAAAACCTGCCTTTCATAATCATATGCTTAAGGCAAGGCACTACAGGTTCGCTAAACGGTTTAGCTAATAGAAATCACAATTATTTTCATAGTTGATTAATCACAGTACATTAAGATGATTGTTTTGTTTTACAAGTTTTTAGAAACGTTTTGTTTAAATATGCAAATTATACATTATATAATTAAATATGCACTCATTTGCATATTGGATAAAGCCAGGTTCTTAATTATTCTCTCATTTTTTTTTACCTAAAGGGGTTTTTGATATCTCTTTTTATCAGAGCATAAACCAGAAAATATTGTCAACAGCAATAAAATAAAATAAAAATACTCAGTGATTTTAGGAATAAATATTATATAAATCAAATGACAACAAACCTCTTGTGTAAAAATCTTAAGAATATAGATAGGAATAGGAAAGTTTGATATAAGACTCATTTAAAGAAAACAAGCTTTAAAGGTATGAATTGTAATTAAAATGTACAGATACAAATAGTTAAAATGTAATAAAATAACACGTAAATTAAATACTTAAAAAACTCCACTAGTAGTCTAAAAAAAAAAGACGTTATGGAAGAAAAATGGTTTTGCCCATAGTGTCTTGCTTTGATTACAATCACCAGCATCTCAGGAGAATTAGTGTTGACTAACATATTGATCTCAGTTTGGTCTATGCGTAAAATAAAAAGTCACACTGTACCTGATTTTCGCTTATGGGCAGAGTCTGTTGGAAGACCGTCCACACAACGGCCTGGTCACAGCCTGGTGTGGTCAATGAGCCCGAGTACCGATAGTAGTTCAGTTTACTGGCTCGAGGGATGATGTCAGTCAGTCTAAAATCCTCAATTTCACTGCTGTTCCCTTTTGATCACATTAGGTAATGTGGAACCACAATGCAAAATGCAAAACATGTTGAATAGATAAACTAATCAAAAATAAGCAACTCAGTCCCCCCAAAATAACGTTATCTTCGATAATGACTCACCTTCATATCGGACTCTTCCTAAAGCCTGTATGACTCTGTCCAGATGTTCGTTTTCCCCAGAAGTCACCTAAAAGTGGGATGGCAAAAGTCAGGTATTAATATAGACATCAAATTATTATCTACTTGGTTCATAAAAGGGGAATCAATATGAATAAGAACTGGGGCTGTCAAAACCAAAATGATGGAAAAGTAATATACTGTAAGATGTCATTAAAGTAGTCCATGACGCCTGCATTATATACTATGTATAACATTGTATGAGGTTGATCTTCAAATTATTCAGTATAAATCTTTAAACGTGAATGTAAAGATTTAATTAAATTTTATTATAAAAAAAAAAATCACAAAAAAACATTTAGAATTTTAATGTATGATTGTTTGAATTTGAAATGATAAAATAAACCTTAACTGATCTATATATATAAACCTTTAAACTTGTTTAATTTATCTAACTGTCTAGGCAACATTTCTCTTTTTCATTTAGTTTAACTTGAATAAAAAAAACTATACAAACATATTTTTAAAATAAAATAATAAAAAATGACAAAATACACAACAAAACTGCTACTAAAACATAACTAACATTAAAATGAGAACAAAACAAAATAATAATAATAATAAAAAATTAATTCAAAATATTAATAAAAACTATAAAAGTATCTCAGTTAGATAAAATACACCTATTTGGTGAGCTATAAAAATTTGTGTTCAGATAATGTTCTCACAAAAAATATTTGAAATATCACAAAGGCATCAGTACCTCAAAAAAGAAGGCAAGTGCTGCCACCCCTCTCGAGTCATTTAGAGCCTCTCCCAAGCTGCCATACTTTTCTTTAATGTGAACAATATGGAGCTGGGGGACACAATGCATCATTAAAACCTGTCATAATGTAACTGGGAGAAAATGATAGGCTTATTAGCTTTTTATTGTCCATATATGTTTGTTAGTGACATGGACTCTCACCTCCATGGGGTATCGCTCCCCGTCCACAGAATGCTCTGAGCCCTGGCTGCCGTTCTCTCCCCAGTGCAGGTGGAACTGGACGGCCTTGTATGTGGCTGGCAGACCTCCACCACGGAGACGCACAGATTGAGGAAGTGTGAAGTGAGCTGGAAAGAAGCATGGAGCTTGTAATTATAATGAACTGTTACAAGATTCAAAAGGTAACCGAGTTCGAAGTAAATCTTGTATTAAAGCAACTGAATTAAACTGAATGGAATTTTTTTAACTTAAGGTAAAGTGATCAAAAATTAAAAATCTGTCATTAATCAACCTCATGTCATTCCAAACCAGACTTTTGTTTATCTTTCAACACAAATGAAAGACATTTTGAATTAATCCTACTAGACTGAAAGTCCATTGAAGGTTCATTCCACCAAAATGTTAACAACGCATAAAGTTCATTAAGTCATTGCAAAAGTAATTGAGCCTTCTGAAAAGACAGTCTAATGAACTAACTGATGACAGAATGTACATTTTTAGATGAACTATGCATTTAAATTTCAGTTCAATCTACCTGAATGTCCATGATTTTCCACAGTCATACTGAAAACTTTCTCGTGGCCCTCGAAGATAAAACAGGTCAGTTTTGGGTCATGCTTCACTCTGCTTGTGACTATATTGATGGGTGATTGTCTCTGACCTCCACAATTAGGAAAAAGATTCTTCCACTCTGAAGGCCCTGGATGACACAATTAGAAAACACATTATTCTCACTGTATTCACCCATATGAGAAACTGTGAACAAGGACTTTGCTTTTGTGATGCAAAAACCTGTGAGTCCAGGTACAAACTATCTTGTATTTGTGTTTGTTCTCACCTCTACATGTGTCATGACAGGAAACCTGGCTCTGGTAGCACCACTCACCTGGAACAGAGAGAACAACCTGATGCAATTGGTTCCATGGGCCACTGCTGGAAAGTATTCAGATCCGTGACTTGAAGCCAAGGTTCAGAGCGGTCTTAAGAACCAGTTATGATGGTGGTTATTAACTAACAAATTTGTTATATAAAGCCCTGTTTTGATTCACAATGTTTTTCCTGATAATCGGTGAGCCATCTAACTGAGTCCCCCTCCTGATCACCAGGTTTGATTGAGTGCAGAACATGTGCTTGAATGCAAGGGCACCTTAAGTGTTTTCACATTACCCATCGTCTACCTGTGCACTTGCATCCCCTTCAGTTTAGCTTGCACAAAAAGGAAAATTCATCATTTACTCACTATCACGTTGTTCCAGAACTGTATGGCTTTCTTTGTTCATGAAACACAAAAGAAGATGAAGTTAATGGGGACCAATGTTGTTTCTTTGGACCCCATTGACTTTCACTGTATTTCTTCCTTCCACAAATGAAACGAAGTCCTTACTGTCTCCAAGTTTTAAATAAGAGTTATTCATTTTACAAGAAAATATTTCAGTCTTTCTACTTCAAAATCTATCTCTTTAAAATCATTTTAAGCTTGGCATTAGTTTTTTTTTTTTTTCCAAAAGAACTGTTATGCAAATAAAATTAAACTACTGCAATGTGATGCTGCATGTTAAGCACGAGAATGACTTCAGTTACAAAAGAGAAAAGTTGCACTTATGTTGATATTATGGACACGTGCATGTACCTGTATTACATCTGCATCTGTCTTGTAACTACGAAGCATGTGAAAGAAGACGGTGAACTTTGAAGAGGTCAACATGCACAAGGTGACCCTCTGTTAAAAAGTAACCTGTCTGGATTCAATAACCCAAGATGCACTGCGTTACAGGCTAGATTAACCCATGACAGAGCAATATCAATGACTGTCAGAGCAAATGTGCTGCAAAACATTGCAACTCAAACTTGCCATGTGCAATATCATATTTAAGTCTCTCTTGCACAATTTTTTGTATTTGATTTGCATGGTAAAGTTTACCTAAACACTATACCTAAAAATACAAAATGCAGATAATTTGTCACTACCCAAAACACACACATAGTACAGATTATCTCCCTCTGCTTTTTGGATCATAATTACATTTGGGACATAATTTCCCATGAATAACCCCAACTTTTCAAATCATTCTGACACCTCTGGTTTTGCAGTTTCAGGGTAAGGGCTTGTGGTAATACAAGAGCACAAACTATAATGTACTTGGTGTATTCAATTCATAACATACAGGGCATTTAGACAAGGCACAGAAAAATTTACTAGAACTGCATTCCACTCAAAGGACAAGGAGCAGGAGAATGAAAAGCTGTGACTCGACTAAAATTCTACCAGATAGCTCATAGAAGTGTTTATGCATAGGTACTGCTGATTGTTGTGTTGCACCAACAATATTTATTATTATTATTATTATTTCTTTTATGATTATGCTATCACAAATCAACAGCTTTCAGTCAGTGGACAGGACTTTCATGCCACCATAATAAGTTTTTTTATTAATAGTGTTATGATGTGTAACTTTATACAATGGAGCCCAAGGCACACATTCTTTTCTCGATTTACTAAATTAATAAATTAACCTAGACTCTGTTGTTTATGGGTCATTAATCGCTAAGCTACATGTCACTATTCAAAAGGAAGCAATTATTGCGCTATTAATGTAAGATACACTTTTCCCTGTGCTCCACTTCGCCATCCTCTTTGACTTTTGCTGCTAGGCTATAACTGCGTAATCGCTCATGGTAAAAAAAAAAAGTCTGTTCGACTGATAGAATCGAAGGGATGAAAGTTATTTTAGCGACATACAGGTACGAATCACAACATAAAATGCGCTCCGACTCTTTACTGACATACAGTTGCGCTTTACCTGGGGATTTGATATTTCTGCGATGGGCTATTTGAACTCGAGGCCTTGTTCGAAAATAATAGGCCGTCTACTGTACCATATGTCATATCTTTTAATAGCCTACAGATTTTTTATTTTATTAGTACTGATTTTCATTTCTAGCAAATATTTACAGAATCATTAAAACTGAATAAAGGGGTGAGAAAACGGAACTCTGGTTTTAGCTGTTTATTTAATTATTTATTTATAGGATTTTGCATTTATTTGTCATATATGCCTAGCAAGGCTAAATATGTGTGTATGGCTAGCTTAAAATGTGTAATAACTTGTTTCCATTAGAAAAACGCAAAACAAGCATTTAGTGATCTCAGACTTTTGGATGACTATACAGGCTATGTGAAATTAAATATGGGTTCACATAAAAATGTTTGTAGCAGTTTGTAGCCCTATAATGTATACCCTATTATATTTCAAATAATTATACTGTGGAATAATTATATGGAATATATATATATATATATATATATATATATATATATATATATATATATATATATATATAGTGCCAGACATACTTGAATTTAAGTTAGCATTTTGTAATTTAAAAATGTAGCCTCTTTTATTTTGCTTAGAGCAGTCATTTATTCAATTATACTGCCAAACAGCCAGAGAGATACACAACCAGCAGCTAAATAGCCCAAGACCACCCAACCACCAGAATAGATAGATAGATAGATAGATAGACAGATAGATCTTACCTGAGCAGAGTTCTAGAACCAACAGAACAGATGAGAGAGAGAGAATGGACTTCATGTCTACAATACCAATACAAATCTCACTGCCTTGTGTGGCAGGGACCAATTTTATAGAGTAGCTAGAGGAAAGGAAGGAGGGGAGAGGGGGAAAGAGAGTTTTACAGGTAAGAGTTAAAATGGCAGGTGTAGGGCATTTGAGGCCCTTGATGAGGACATTTAACTCTCACAATACAACCTACAGCCAATTGAACCTAGTGAAGTTTTCCCTGAGCTCTGGCTTAATGAGTTTGCTTTCCCAAAGAGCCTGTGGAGGGCACTATTCCACAGAACTACTACAGCGTAAAACAAAACCTTATTTATTTATTTTTTTAATTCTGTTTTAGGGCATGTTGCTTTAAGCACACTGTAAAGTTTGTCTTTGAAGACACACACATGCTTCAGACCCTCTGAGAAATGAATGAGAAATGAATGCTGGTTGTCAGTGAGCTACATATATCCATGGAGGAAATAATTTCAGTCCCTCCAGGTGACTCAAAGTCTAATTAAACATGTGGGGTGTCAGGACATGTTTGGACGTTTCGGGTGACTGTTTTGAGAATGATGAATGATGTAGAACAAGGCGGCCTGTCTTGTTAACCATGTCTTGTTGCTTTGGCACTGAAATCAGTTAGCACGACAAAAGCGTCTAATTAGAGATATGGGAAAACAACAATGCTGCAATGATAAATCACCCCAGCCTTTTTCCGACATAATGAACGCACCCCATCACTCTCCTTTTCTTTGCCTCTTACGATGTAGTCTTGGGCTTTTAAAGATGGGAAGCCTGTGCTTTAAATTAAATTAATGTTAACCTCCTCTCAATCATTCATCATTCCATCTAAAATGACTGGAGCTGTTGTACTGCATCGTTAAAACAGAGAGACCTATTAAAAAGTCATAAAAGCCAACTCAGCATGAAGGTCTGCCCTGTTGAGCTTTAGCATCCAAACTGGAATGACTCAATTTTATGGACATCATATAGCGTGGACGTGCGATTATGAACAAATGAAGTGGAAGGTAAACAGTAGGCAGCAAAAGGACAGTAGAGAATTAGAGAAAGGACATAAATGTACTGTAGTGCCCCAGTTTTGATGTGTGTGATGCCTCATTGACTCGTAACTCATTGTGGAGAATCATAGATTAGAGAGTCTATTGACATCTACAGTATGATGTACTAAAGAGATTCACTGTATTTGTGTTTTACCATACCTGAACACACACATGCTGGTGTCACTATATTAGTAAGGACATCATACAGATTTTATTTTTAGGTGGTTTCACACAAAACTATCCTGTTAAAGGGACAGCTTTATACCTTAAATATTCCTAAAAAGTTCATATTCATACTTTAAAGTAGAAAGGCAGTAAGATAGGTTACTAAAAAGTTGTGAGGTACTATATGAACCCCCTTACCATCACAGTGACAAGCTGTTGTAGCTGTAAAGGTCAGGTCACATTTACTGTTTACATTTAATCCATTCATCTGAATGGGAATCCACACAATTGGGAATTTTGTGTGAGAGCAAAATAATTATCCATGCAGATTTCACAAGGGTTTAAGTTGGTCATACTCATAATGAGTTTAGACGCTGACCAACAGAACGCTGCTTGCTATGCAAGTAACTTCCTTGTGAGCTGTGCGTTCAACCCAGTCTCACGGCAGTTCGTCATTGAGGACACGGAATTTAATCTATTGAATCATCTTTATGGACACGAATTTCCCTTTTTTTTCGTGTCATACAGAACGACCTTCAATCTAATGTATTTCAATGGGACGTTTTTTTTCGCGGCTGCACCTAGTTTTTCTTTCGAGAGCACAGTATTGTTTTTATCTCAATTGTTATTAATTTTGCAAACTTTAAGGGCTACACTACCCAACATTTAATCAGGAGATTTTAAGCCTTTTTGTATTGCTTTATATTCGATAGGCCACTCAAAATGAATATATTTATTCGTGTCCATGGGGACGTCTTTCAATCTAATCTATTTGATGCACCTCGTTTTTCTTTTGAGAGTACCATTGAAATACATTAGATTGAAGGTCGTTCTGTATGGCACGAAAAAAAGAAGGGAAATTCGTGTCCATAAAGACGATTCAATAGATTAAATTTCGTGTCCTCAATGACGAACTGCCGTGAGACTGGGTTGGTTCGTACACTATAGACAAACTATTTTTTGTTCACAAAATGTCACCAAACTCTTTGAATGTAACATTTTTGCACGTTTTTGTGTTTTTCTGATAAGAGTAAGCATGTTTGCTTTCCATCCATTTCACTGCAAATGGCATGTCAGATTATAATCAGAAAACTCTAGCCGAGGTTAATTTGTATGTGCTTTGGATTTTTTACAGAATATATGACAAATTTCTGATCATTACTAAAATGAAAAGTTTTAGTAATTGTTATACTGTTTTTCTATCTCACTGCCCAGTCATTTAATTATTAATCAGAATTAGCATATGAAGGCAAATTCTAAGAAAACATCAAAGGCACTTTAAAATTCCAAATCAAATTCAAGTGGGTTTAGACATTCGCATTTAACATTTAAATTAAAATTTTTAGCAGATATTTTAATCCAAAGCAACTTTCAAATGAGGTGAACAATAGAAGCAATTAAATGAACGAGAGAGCAATAGCATACAAGCGCTGTGACGAGTCTCAGTCATGTTTTTTAAATAGAATGGAATAGAATAGAACATAATAGAATAAAAGTGCTAGTATTAGTTCGTCACTGCTAGTATTAGATCGGTTAGACATAACCAAGCAAATATTTGATGATTACAACACTTATTTCTCAGTAGAAATTAAAATCTAATGGAAACACTGTAGCATAGTGAACAATTCTCCATATAAGTTGCTGATTAGAATGGCTATTATTAACATGTTGGCTGTTTATTAGTACTTATGAAGCACATTTTCTGCATGACCATATTCTACATCCCCTACCCAATACCTTAACAACTTAACAACTACCTTATTAACTATTAATAAGCAGCAAATTAGGAGTTTATTGAGGCAAAAGTCATAGTTAATGGTTTGTTAAGAGTGAGAAATTGACCTTAATATGAAGTGTGACCATTCTAATAAAAATGTATATTCATGAATTAATTTACTGCATAAACAACTTCACCAGGCACAGCTTTTTTCTTTTATTATTCTACTGCTTACACAGGATTGTGGCATATCTCAGGCGGCAAAGGATACTGCCTTCAAACTAACCACGAATGACCTGAGTAGGATGTTATGCAAACACTGGAGTCGGAGTTTCTTTCTGCGTATGCAGCATTTTTCAGATTTGGGATGTAGCCATTGGAATGTAGTTTCATTCCTGCCTGCAGGGTTTCTTTTTACATAACATAATATTCATGTTTAAAGTATCAAAATGTAACACTTATACCATAGTATTTGGGATACTGTTACCTAATTTTGAGGGAATGAGAAAAAAATTAAATATCGTTTTTTTTTTTACAATATAATTCAAAAATATAAATATGATCCAATCTGATTTAGTATAGGGATTTTATTTCCATCAAATATGAGCATTTAATGAGGGCCCTGAAAAGCGTTGAACAGTAGGGGGTGCTGTGGCTTTTCTGATTAACAGAAAGCGGACCATAAACCAGGAAAAGACTGGCTTTTGATGTCCAACTTCAAATATGAAGAAAAAAAAAAAGAAAATAAATAAATACAAGTTCTTGTTGCTTCAGTTTCATAGGAGTGACATCATTCAAATGACATGAATCAGTGCAGTTTCTAATTAGGTAAAAGCTTAAGACCAGTACCAGGTTCATTACGTAATTCCATTTTAAGTCCTTTAATAAACAATTAACTGTGCAACAGAGTGGTTAATTTGATAAACGGACGATAGACATTTTCATTTGTTTGGGATGCCATTCATCAGGATCCCACGGGGGGCTGCAGCAGAATGCACAGCCACAGCGAGTGATTTTCAAGGATCCCAAGAGGTCAAACATCAATCACAGCCAAAACTGAGCTACTCAATGTAAGCGGTCTAATTGGTATACAGTAAGAACACCTGGAAGTGCTGCTGGCAATTCATAGCCTTCGTTTTTCAAATAAAAGAGATTTGTATTAATTTCAAGCTCAGCTGCATTTTGCAAATGGAACAGTTATTGGTTACACTTCGCTGAGAGTCGTCGGACATATTGGCTTTCTGTTTGGTGTTAGAAGGTTTGATTACCTCCTTAGATGTTTTAATCCATTTTGAATGAGCTGTGAGGAAGAACAATAACAGCTGACAGAGTCCTGACAAATTATAGGTGTTTGTGTGCAGTAAGGATCCAAAACCATCTTAACTGAAACAAAAGCATCTTGACATCATTATCCACATCCATTTGTGAAACACGTCTGCAATTTAAATGAACAATCAACAGCTCCTTAATAGTTATTAGGATCATTAGCATCAATAAGCACCTGGCAAATATGATTACCAAGCATATATAAAATGCTGTGTAATGTCAGTACTTGAAAGGACATAATAGTAGCTGACTTTGTTTTCAAAGCAGAGTATTAAAAGAATGCTATTCAGTCCTGCTCTCTCACTCAGTCAAACACAGTCACCTCTCCTAATAGCTCCCTGGAACAAAATAAACAAACCATCACATGGCCTCTGCCAGGGTCATAACATCATTCCCAATGGGTAAATGTTTTTCACCCCCCTAGTACTTAAATAAAACATTTCTTACAAAATATTAATGTTTCATTGCTCTTTCCCTCCCTTTCTAGCATCATCTCTGACCTAAGGGTGAAGAGCTTTCTAGTTTATCGAGGGCAAGGATACCACATGGAGGAAGGGCTGTTGTTTGCATGCATGATTTTATAAATGTCCACTGGTGTTTCGGCAAGGTTGAATCAGACAGAGAAATGTTGTTCAAAGCCAAATCCTACAGAGATTCTTTCAGTTTTCAACTGTGGTTACCTGTGAGGAGAGAATCCTACTTGGAATTTTTTTTTTTTTGCCAGCTTCCAGTGAATTAAAATCTATTTTAAGCTTTACTTCAACTATTGTACAGACCCCACTTGGGTATTTTATAGAATGCAATAGTCAGGTTGCTGAAGTAAAACTCCTATTCATTTTCTTTATAAGAGAAATTATTTTTTATTTTGTAACCATTAAAAGCAGACTAATGTGAGCTAAAAGGTTGTTAATAGATGGTATATACATTTGTTAAAGCCATCAGCATTAATTTAGCTTATTTTTTTAAATAGTGATGTTTAACAGTGGAATTCTCTGTAAAAAACAACATTACCCATGATTCTTCAGAAAAACCCATCAATCAAGAAATTATGACAAGCTAATTTCACCCATGCACTCACATGAATCACTATTTTTTTTTTTAATCCTGATAGGTTTTTTTTTAAAATCTATTTTCTAGTGTTGCTGAAAAAGTAGGCATGCACTAATGCACTTTATCATACACAGCTGCGACTGTGACAAGTGCCACTATACCATAGACTGTATGAAACAATGGATGTAATATCCATGACTTCACCCGTAGGTTTCTGAAGAGCATTTTTGAAGCCCAAAGTGGGCGGAGCCGGCCGTCCCCATCTTGGCAGCACGTCACCGTGCGTCACTCCCAGATAATCAAAAATGGGCAAAGAGGCTGGACATGGGTGGAGCTGAGGTGCCTGGTTGATGAAACCACGCCCACCTAATTCGACGGTAGAGAAAGTGATGGCAATCCACCTGTCACTCAAGTGTCCACACCTTTAATTATGCGCAACTTAAGGCTTAAAATAATTTATACAAATGGATTATAAAAAAAAAAAATGCTTGCTTGCACTACACACTATATCTGTTACCCCGACTCATTCCTCATGTATATTTATTATCAAAAAGGTACATGGAGAGTCAGGGTATGAAGATTAGGATATTATTGGATGTTATATGAGAAATCCACAAGCAAATCCTCAAGTTACACAGGGAAAATTATATAAAGTATACCGTAAAATGCAGCATAGTAAGTACACTCTTCAACAGCAGAACATTTAAGAGTGTGAGACAGTACGCAAAACGTAAGAACCGTTATGATCAAAACAGTGCTATGTGATGCAATGTGAATGCTTCTCATTTGTGCATTTTGTGTGGACAGACAAGCAGGAATCATATAGAGGCTCACCTGGTTAGGACATTATGTTATTGCATAATTCATTGAAGAAGCAATAACAGTCTTTCTTTCGGGAACCCTTTTGTAAGTTCTTCAGAGAACTGCTCTTTTTGTAATGGTGATTAGAGGTTCTCCAGAAGGTTCTTTTAGTGTGGCTGTGATCTGAGGATCCCCAAATGGTGTCATGTATCTTTTAATTTTTACAGTGTACCCAGAGAGTGCTTCTAAAAGATTTATGTGATTTATGTATGTTACTTCATTTATTATCAAATTGTTCTCCAACAATAAATTGCATATATACCAATCTCTTGAAGTCAATTACATCAGAGCATGAAAAGCACACCACAATCCATCACCCTCCAGAGGAACACCTATCCCATCATACCTTTCACCCTCCTAATCAGATGAAGCAAGGCCAATATATTGCTCATACCTATTCACCCCTGCCATTATTAATAGAGTGTCATGTACAACAGTCAATATTCTTAATATCAATTTTACTGCTTGGCAGTCTGTGACAAAAGATGTGCTGAGGGTTTGAGATGCTAAATTAAAAGCTGCTGGTGGATTGATTGTGTGATCACGCATGGTTATTCCGTACTTGTAATAGCGGTGTGCGGAGATGTGTGGCGTTGGAGCCGTGTCTCTTACGATCATACATTTTGGAGTGCTGATTAAATGCGCCATCACTGAACGGTACATCTCAGCTTCATCACCCTGTGGGGGAGGACCGGAGGAGGGTGTGCTAAATGATGATTCAGGATGCGAATGAGGCCTGGAAGTGTAAAATTTGGAAGATGTTCACAAACTGTCATAGAGAATGTCTTTACTCATTTGGTAAAACTTTTTTAACAGTTCCAAACATAAGTCTGGTATGTTCAGAAGTTCTGTATAATATATATTTGAAGGGGATCTTTGACTTTTTGGTCTCACATTCAGTGAAGAAATTAAGAACGTTATATTCAAAAATAGACTGTAAACCTACACGTTTTGGGAAAGAATGCCTTCTTCAGGGTCTTCTTTATACAGTGTTTAGAAAGGACAAGACAAGAGACCAAATTAGAAAGCCTCTTTAAGTATTTGAACTTATAGCGCAATATCATATTTTTAAACATACTCTCCTTAAAACTAAACCAACACATTCAAAAATTGAAATCCACTGTGGCATGTTACTGTGTTACTCCAGGAACTCTTAACTTTTCCAGTCATTTAGCACACACTAATAACCTTTATAAGTACCACTCTAACATATAATTAACTTCAAGACCTAAATTGCTGTTTTAGTCGTTAAAAGAAAAGATAAGCGATATTGTGAAACATTGCCTTCTGGTAAATCGAATTAGTCTCTAAATTCACCACAGTTAATGTATAATTCTCGCCAGAAGCAAAGAAGAATTAAAGGGATAGTTCATCCAAAAATGGAAACTCTATCATCATCATGAAGTCTGAATGAGTTTCTTTCTTCTGCAAAACACAATATAAAGACTGTACATGTCTGTTAGTGACAATAAATAAGAACTAGCTTTCAAGCTTCAAAAATGATGTAAGGCGCCATTTAAAAAGTATCTTCAAATTGGTCAAGATGACTTTTGCGTTATATTCCAAGTCTTAGAAAAGTCATTCAACAGCTTCAGAGAATTGATTAGGGTCTCACCTAAGTCATGGTTTTAAGGGTGGAAGACAGCCCTGGTTATTCACTCCCCCCACCAACAATTCCTGCCTCATCTGAGACTCGAACCCACAACCTTCAGATTACAAGTCCAAGTCTCTGACCATTAGACCGCATTTATTTCATTTATAAACAGGAACACTGTTGTTTTTGTATTATTTATATAGTTTTATATAGTATTTAAATGTAACTTTTATTTGTTTTTATATATATATTTAACGTTTTAGTCATTTTAAGTGTTTTTAAGCATTACGTTGTTATTTTTTTTGTTATATTAATTTCAGTTTAAATTTTTTAACTAATTTATTAAAAACATTTTTCAAAAGTTTCAATCTCATATTTATATTTTTTGTTATTTCATCTGAATTTAAATTACTGACAATTATTATTATTATTATTATTATATATTTTTAACCAGTTTTAGTTTTACGTTTTACGCTACGTATATTATGAGTTCTTGTAAATGTGCCAATGAAAGACAGGACAGTGATTTTCAGTGGCGCCCCCAAAAAATGTTAACAGGGGTGGCCAAATGAGGCCACAGTAAACTTTGGGGTGGCACATTAAAATAAAGAAAAAAAAAAATTAAGGGTTTGCAATATAGACAAAAAGTTATATCTCTGTGAGTTCTAGGATTTTATCAATAACGATAATTAGACTATTTTGCTGAGTGTTATTTTGCTGATATCTTATTTTTAATTGTAATGACACCTGATTATTATTATTTTTTTTTACCTTTACACCATTGTTTCTAAAAGTATGCACCATCTTTTAGGTCAAATACTTGCATTTGGGCTGTTACCAAGCAAATGCAATCAGTTTCAACAAAATTTATCTTTGCAATGCAGATACAGAAGCTGCATCTGAAGTGCCATTTAGATGTTTTTTATGGAGCCAGAAGAGTCTCAATAAAGATAAATGCACACACTACATTCACATATGCACACATAGGATTCATACATGCACACACATGATTCATAAATACACACACAAGATGCACAAATGCGCACAAAATTCACAAATGCACACACAAAATTTAAAAAGCACAGAAGATTCACAAATGCACACAAAATTCAGAAATGCACACAAAAATCAGAAATACACACACAATTCAGAAATGCAAACAACATTTACAAATGCACTCAAGATTCACAAATGCACAGGACAAGATTCACAAATGTATTTCTGATGCACACACACATATATCTTGATTCACAAACTGCTTGCGGTCTGTGAACTTCACTGCATTTGTGTGTGAATTTTGAGACTCCCCTGACTTGGCTCAACACACAAATGCTTTTTTTTTAAACAGGGAATGATCAGCAACCAATCAGATATCTCCCTTCTTTTAGCCAATCACAAGAATGCACCCCACGTGGGGGGATTGTTTACTTATAAGCCAATCACATGAATGTGTTCACACAGCAATTGTATTAAATTGTATGAAAATACAGATGTTTAGATTACAATTCAGGTTTATTTTTTATTATTTTTTACAAAATATAAATTTAAAAATGTCTCAATACATATAGCCCAGTGACTGCAGAAAAAAAGTTAACCATGGATTCATAAATTTGCAATAGGCAATTATTTCATTTTATTGAAATATTTTAATGAAAGTAAAAAAAAAAATGTTTAAACCTTTTTGAATATTTAAATATATCTAAATATTCTTTTGGATGCAATATAGAAGTCACTTTAATTATAATATTCAGTCCCTACATGAAGAGAGAGTCAGTGGTCCGCTGCGAGAGGAAAGTGGCTCTCTGGCTGCGAAAAGTGGGTCTCCGGCTGTCGTTCGCTTAGGAAAGTGAGTTGATCGCTGCGTGAGGAAAGTGAATCGTTCGCTCAACTTCGCTGCTTGAGGAAAGTGAATCGTTCGCTGAGGAAAGTGAGTCGCTCGCTGGGTGAGGAAAGTGAGTCGTTCGCTGCGTGACTCGTGAGGAAAGTGAATCGTTCGCTGAGGAAAGTGAGTCGCTCGCTGGGTGAGGAAAGTGAGTCGTTCGCTGCGTGACTCCTGAGGAAAGTGAATCGTTCGCTGAGGAAAGTGAGTCGCTCGCTGGGTGAGGAAAGTGAGTCGCTCGCTGGGTGAGGAAAGTGAGTCGCTCGCTGCGCAAAGTGGGTCGCTGGCTGGGTGAGGAAAGTGAGTCGTTCGCTGCGTGACTCGTGAGGAAAGTGAATCGTTCGCTGAGGAAAGTGAGTCGCTCGCTGGGTGAGGAAAGTGGGTCGTTCGCTGCGCAAAGTGGGTCGCTGGCTGGGTGAGGAAAGTGAGTCGTTCGCTGCGTGACTCGTGAGGAAAGTGAATCGTTCGCTGAGGAAAGTGAGTCGCTCGCTGGGTGAGGAAAGTGAGTCGTTCGCTGCGTGACTCGTGAGGAAAGTGAATCGTTCGCTGAGGAAAGTGAGTCGCTCGCTGGGTGAGGAAAGTGAGTCGTTCGCTGCGTGACTCGTGAGGAAAGTGAATCGTTCGCTGAGGAAAGTGAGTCGCTCGCTGGGTGAGGAAAGTGAGTCGTTCGCTGCGTGACTCGTGAGGAAAGTGAGTCGCTCGCTGCGCAAAGTGGGTCGCTGGCTGTGTGAGGTAAGTGAGTCGTTCGCTGATTGGCTTATAAGTAAACAATCCCCCACGTGGGGTGCATTCTTGTGATTGGCTAAAACAAGGGAGATATCTGATTGGTTGCAGATCATTCCCTGTTTAAAAAAAGGCATTTGTGTGTCGAGCCAAGTCAAGGGAGTCTCAAAATTCACACACAAATGCAGTGAAGTTCACAGACCGCAAGCAGTTTGTAAATCAAGATATATGTGTGTGTGCATCAGAAATACATTTCTGAATCTTGTCCTTTGCATTTGTGAATCTTGAGTGCATTTGTAAATGTTGTTTGCATTTCTAAATTGTGTGTGTATTTCTGAATTTTGTGTGCATTTGTGAATCTTCTGTGCTTTTTAAATTTTGTGTGTGCATTTGTGAATTTTGTGTGCATTTGTGTATCCTGTGTGTGTATTTATGAATTATGTGTGTGCATGTATGAATCCTATGTGTGCATATGTGACTGTAGTGTGTGCATTTATCTTTATTGAGACTCTTCTGGCTCCATAGTTTTTACACACTGTTTAAGTTGCAGCTCCGTGGAACATGGAATACTTTAACCTGCAGTTACAAATGAATTAATAATGTTTTGATATTTTATAGATAAAACATTGAAAACTGATGTTTGAAATTATAAAAAAAAATGAAAAGGTACCTAAAATGTGAAATTAAAACCGCCAATAGGTGGCAGCGAGTCACTGTTAATTAGTGAGTCATTGCGATTGAACCGAATCATTTAAACGGTTGATTCATTCAGGAAACTTTAATGTTGCTTAGAGACGCAAAACTGTGGCTGCAGCAGGTGCTGCAATTTTTTTTTCACTTAAACTATTGTGAATTTACATTCTGCATTTAAATTAATAGTACCCACTGCAAATAATCCTAGGGGTGGCCACAGGGGTGGCCAGAGTTTATACAGGGGTGGACCGTGGCCGTGGCGAACTATCCCTTAAGCATTTGGCCTCCTGACACTTCAATCCTGCTTCAGCTATGACCGCATGTGTCAGCTACCCTTGTCTGTCATCTTAACAATACCTGCTCACCAAAAAATCTCCCAGGCATCCATCACTCTGGCCTATTTATATATCTGGCAGTGGAAAGATCCCATAGAAAGCTGATGCCACCAAGGTCTTTTACCCAAATTGAATTCTGTCCAGGATCAAAGGTCAGCTTTTCGTCTTCTCACCCTTCTTTCTGTGAGATTGCTCTTCACAGCGGTGAGGCAGCGAGTGGCTCTGAACTGAAGCTGATGAGGGCAGAAGAGAAATAGAAGGTCATGGACACAAACGTAGAGTAACAATCTTGTTTCTCCAGCTCAGTTTACTCGCTCTTCAGTTACTGTGAGACACACAGCCAATGCAGCTCTTGTTTGTTTGTCTAAGTGTGTGTGTGAGTGTGTGTGTACGTGCACAAATCTTTATGGGAGATAGAGAACATGTGAAAATAGCAGTTCCATCAAGGCAATGCAATGTGCAATTTCCCAGGACAGATTAAAGTCAAAGAAGTCATCCCCAGTCTGAATGCAGGGGGGTGACAGACAGCTCAGACCTGAGTGAAAAAGATTACAAAAGTCTTCTAAAATGAAGGTGACCTCCATTTCATAGATCTTTGGATGTTTACCATTCTGAGTGACCGGACATTTGATAACTTCATATGAGGGACAGCCGGAGTGGGTGTGTGTGCATGTGTGCGGATGTAATTAACATCCACAGTTATAAAGGGAGGTCAAACTCTAATAGACTCTGGCCATGAGTCTCAGTGAGGGATGCCTCTAGCTGAAATGTAACTAAACGCAAGATAGCTCTGAGACAGGCAACTGATTGGAAATAAATGAGAGAGTTGAATTAAGACAAGGCAAAGGTGGATTAGCCTGGGTTTCTTAATGAACACTGTAATAAAGTGAATAAAACAACTGTGGTTGATTAAAGGAGAGAGTCAAGATGTCTGAACTGGGCCTTACTAACTTCAGAATCAGTAATTGGAGGTGTCAAACTCATAAGATCATCTCAGCAAAAAGTTACAGCCTATATGTGGTCATTTATTACAGAAAGAATCAATATTCTTGATGAATCTTTTATTGAACACTGTGATGAAGTGAATAAAACAGTTGTGGTTTATTAAAGGGGAGAGACAGGACAACTCTGCCAACTTCAGAACCAGAACTGGAAGTTTCAAACTCTTTTTTTCTTCATTTTTTCTCTTTTTTTCATGAAATAATAATTTTGTTTAAGGTAATGAATCTTTCAAGTGAACAAATAATTATCTCTAGCTTTCAAAGACTGATGTAGAGCATGAACCAATAGGATTGTGAGTGTGAGCCATGACAGCACAGTTTTATTGCTTAAAAAAAAACACAGTCACTTCACATAATTACTTCACATAATTAGGAGATTCGGAGTGACAACAAGAGAAATTTAGTTCATATAATGGAGAAGGGGCATGTAAGTCTCATTCACAACAAGAAGCTACACAGCAAACACAGAACTTTCTGTCATCAGAACTATTAGTAACAGATTCACAAAAAATTCACTTCAACTTTAATCGGTTTGCAAAACGTTTTTCATGATAAAGATTCATTTGGACAGTTAAATCATGCACTGAACCATTTGCAGAAGTTAAATATACAATAGGATAAATAATATATGCCTCATTGTCATTTGTGAGGAAAATGCTTGTAATGTCTTAAACGTTCTGGTTTTGGTAGACTTGTAAATGCAAATTTTAATAAAGAATAAAACGATTAATTGTGTTTGACTCTTTCTAGTTTAATGATTTAACGACTAATCACTATGCACTAAAAGACATTCACTTATTGCTACATATTGGCACAAACTGCAAAAAGGGTTACTGAACAAATTAGCCCACTGACATAGACTGGAATGCTTCAGCAGATAACATACAAATAGTCCACCTGAAAAAGATTATGGTGTGTTATTATTTCTGAGGAGAAGCTTGAGGATTTAAAAGTCTGTGCTATGAATGCTGTAATGCTTGGTCCTCTGCAACATTGCTTGTGTATAATTGCCTTTAAGTGGCATAATTAAGAGATTGTGAAAGACACTGAAGCTGTTTGGAGAAAATATCCTCAGCAAAATAACATTATCATTACACAGTGCTGTCAATCCACAAGGATACCACACTTGACAAGAATATTTATTGGCAGCGTGTGCCTCAGACTCTTTCCCATGTTTTGTGTGTGTTACCTGAGCCCATTGTGTTGATTGATTTAATTCCAGGTGTTTTCTGTGTTGTTCCATTGATTCCAGGTGTGTCTAGTCTGTAGTCCCATTTGTCTGTGTATTTAAACAGTGTTCAGTTCCCAATTCCTTTGTCAGGTATTGTTTATGTCTAGTCCTCGTGCTACATGTGATTCCCCTTGATGTGAATAAATTCTTTATTGATATACTCCTGGTCTCCTCAATCCATGCTATGTGTTCCCTTACAGTAGCAGGAAATGTGACAATGTGTTGCAATGAACTTGCTTTGTGCAAAACCATTGCATTATGAACAGTGGGCTATTTTCTTGTAAGCGGTCTCTCTGATTTCCTGTGCTACTAGGGAATATATAAGGGAATATACTAGGGAATATATAATACTAGGGAAATATAAGTTGATTTTACATTTTATGGCATCAACACATCTCAAAAAAGTTGGGACAAGGCCATGTTTACCACTGTGTGGCACCACCTCTTCTTTTAATAACAGTCTGCAAACGTCTGGGGACAAGTTGCTCAAGTTTAGGAATAGGAATGTTGTCCCATTCTTGTCTAATTCTGGTTGTTCAACTGTCTTAGGTCTTTTTTGTTGCATCTTCTTCTTTATGATGTGCCAAATGTTTTCTATGGGTAAAATATCTGGACTGCAGGATGGCCATTTCAGTACCCGGTTTCTTCTTCTACGCAGCCATGATGTTGCAATTGATGCAGTATGTGGTCTGGTATTGTCATGTTGGAAAATGCAAGGTCTTCCCTGAAAGAGACAATGTCTGGATGGGAGCATATGTTGTTCATGAACTTGAATATACATTGAAGCATTGATGGTCCCTTTCCAGATGTGTAAACTGCCCATGCCACACGCACTCATGCAACCCCATACTATCAGAGATTCAGGCTTCTGAACTGAGCACTGATGACAACCTGGGTTGTCCTTGTCCTCTTTAGTCCGGACAACACGGTGTCCCAGTTTTCCAAAAAGAACTTCAAATTTTGATTTGTCTGACCACAGAACAGTTTTTCACTTTGCCACAGTCCATTTGAAATGAGCTTTGGCTCAGAGAAAATGCCTGTGCTTCTGGATCTTGTTTAGATATGGCTTCTTTTTTGACCTATAAAGTTTTAGCCGGCAACGGTGAATGGCACAGTGGATTGTGTTCAAAGACAATGTTTTTTGGAAGTATTCCTAAGCACATGTTGTGATTTCCATTATAGTAGCATTTCTGTATGTGAGGCAGTGCCGTCTTAGGGCCCAAAAATCACAGGCATCCAGTATGGTTTTCTTGCCTTGACCCTTACGCACAGAGATTGTTCCAGATTCTTCGAATCTTTGGATGATATTATGCACTGTAGATTATGATAACTTCAAACTCTTTGCAATTTTTCTCAGAGACACTCATTTCTGATATTGCTCCACTATTTTTTTGCTGCAGCATTGGGGGAATTGGTGATCCTCTGCCCATCTTGACTTCTGAGAGGCTCTGTTTATACCCAATCATGTTGGCAATTGACCTAATAAATTGCAAATTGGTCCTCCATCTGTTCCTTATATGTAAATTTAACTTTTCTGGCCTCTTATTGCTATCTGTCCCAACTTTTTTGTAATGTGTAGCTCTCATGGAATCCAAAATGAGCCAATATTTGGCATGACACTTCAAAATGTGTCACTTTCAGCATTTGATATGTTATCTATATTCTATTGTAAATACAATTTTATGAGTTTATGAGGTTTGTAAATTATTCCATTCCTCTTTTACTCACAATTTGTACAGTGTCCCAGCTGGAATCGGGTTTGTTATTTGGTCTGTTATCACAACAAAATCATAATCACATCACCAGCTGCAGAGACACTGTGACATGCATGTCACACATGCTGCTAAATCAGACCTCAATCCATATAATTAAATTAAATGGGTGTTTACCAAATAAGGCAGTTTTGAAAGCATATGTGATGCTTTCTCAATAAACTGGCAGTGAAGAATAAGTCCCTCAGCGGACAAACCCTCTTTAAGATGGACACAGTTCAATAAAAAAGAAGTAACTTGGGTTTTAGACACAATATTGCAGTATTGTAATTTTATC
The DNA here is from genome assembly GCF_023724105.1 of Carassius gibelio. Taxonomy (NCBI): domain Eukaryota; kingdom Metazoa; phylum Chordata; class Actinopteri; order Cypriniformes; family Cyprinidae; genus Carassius; species Carassius gibelio. The sequence continues at coordinate 15,394,528 of NC_068391.1, forward strand.
TTTTTTTTGCTCTCTCTGTGAAAATAGTTCCAAACAAAAGCAATGTCCATGCGTAACACAAAGTTGTTGCATTCCCAAACGAATCAGTGTTTTGAATGAATTACCTGAGTGAACAATTCAATGATTCATGAATAAAGACCAAGTCCTCGCCCTACAATTTTTATTTTTGTGATAATCAGTTAAACTTGAATGTACATCACAGTACAAAAGATCTGTCACTACTTAAGTTGCAGCTCAACTTTCATGTTGTCTGACATCATCATCAGACATCACTTGACCAAAAAGATTTATTCAGTTATTCAGATTCGTTCAGTGTAAGTCTTTACAATGTGAGCTTCTCAATATCTCTCCTCGTATCCTCGCTCCTCCGTCCTCAATCAGGCCAGATTCCAAACGAGCTAAGCCCTCTTGTAGGTTCATCTTGTATCTAAATTCTCTAATTGAATCGTGAAGCTATACAGGTGTATCCTTTGCGGAAGTGTTTTTCATCTAAAAACCTGACACACTTATAAATTCTCCTCCCTCTTCACATCGGTTGTAAAAAAAATAAATTAGATTTTACCTTTGTAGTTTAAATAAACCATACTTGTCATACATTTCAAACAGGTCATTTTGAATTATTAATATTTACTATGAATGTCCTAAATAACAAACTTTAACAACATAATGGCAGAACCTTTTAGAGCAGCTGATAATGCTTTGAAGTGATGCTAAAGAGGGCAAGGATATCGTTTAACTTGATTCAATTCCTCCATCCTTGCGTCTTTTCATCACATCCTTCCCTCATATCCTCAAGGGGTGGAGGTTTGATATGAAAGGAGGATGCACAAATATGAACTTAGAAGCACCCATTGCATACATGCACGGGCCATTTTATAAGGTACAGCTTGCTAGTATCAGCTTGGACCCACCTTTTCCTTAATAACTGCCTTAATATTTCGTGGCATAAATTCAACAAGGTGCAGGAAATATTACTGAGATATATTTCTCTGTAGTGACGTGATAGCATCAAGCAGTTGCTGCAGATTTCTCAGGTGCATCCATGATGCAAATCTTCCTTTCCACCACCTCCCAGATATGCTCTATTGGACTGAGATCTGCTGACTATGGAGGCTATGCGAGTATAGAGAAATCATTGTCAAGTCATGTTCAAGAAACCAGTTTGAGATGATTTGAACCTTGTGACATGTTGCGTTATTCTGCTGGAAGTAGCCATCACAAGATGGGTACACTGTGGTCATAATAGGATGGACTTGACAGTTCTTGACAACAACATTACTCAGGAAGCTGTGACGTTTAAACAATGCTTAGCTTGGTATTAAGTGTGCCAAAAAAAATATTAACCACACTATTACACCACCGGCACAAGCCTGAACTGTTGATACAAGATAGGTTTGATCTATGCTTTCTTGTAGTTTAAGCCAAATTCTGACTTTACCATCTGAATGCCGCAGTAAAAATTGAGACTCATCAGACCAGGCAACCTTTTTCCAATTTTGGTGAGCCCATGCAAATTGTAGCCTCAGTTTCCTGTTCTTAGCTGACAGGAGTGGTATTCAGTGTGCTCTTTTGTTGCTGTAGCCCATCTGCTTCAAGGTTCGATGTACTGTGCATTTAGAGATCATCTGCAATCCTTTGTTGTAACAATTGGTTATTTGAGAAACTGTTGCCTTTCTATCGGCTCAAACCAGTCTGGTAATTCTCCTCTGATGTCTGGTATCAGCAGGGCATTTTCACTCACAGAACTGCTGTCACTGATATTTTCTCTTTTTTGGACCATTTTCTGTAAACCCTTGAGATGGTTGTGTGTAAGAAATCCCAGTAGATCAGCAGTTTCTGAAATACTTCGACCAGCTTGTCTGGCACCAACAGCCAGGCTACATTCAAACTCATTTAAATAATCTCTCTCCTCATTCTGATGCTCGATTGCTGGTTCTCTTGACCATACATGCGCTAAACGCATTGAGTTGCTGCCATGTGAGTGGCTTATTAGATATTTATGTTAACAAGCAGCTGAACAGGTGTAGCTAATAAAGTGGCCGGTGAGTATATACTATATTTTATATGCTGTACATTTCAAAATGTACATGTATAGAACCTATATGTCAATGAGTATTTAAGCACAGCACAGGAGAAATAAAACATACCAGAGTACTTATTTAGGACTTTCTAGGCAAACTCGTTCTTACCAGACCACTTATTCCATTTACATGCAGGAACTGACCTAAATGAAGCATTCTGAGTGAGTTTCTGTGGTGGAAACCAAGTAATATTCTATATAAAAGGTGAAACTCCCTTAAGACACACTGTTAGATTGTGTAGAGAAAGAGATTTGCCTTTTAGCCTCAATCACACAAAAAATTGTCAAATGTCCTTGAGTAGCAACTTCACAGGCTGTCTGATGCGACAGAGAATTACAGCTCGACCAAAAGAATGGGAAACAGAGAGTAATAAAGAGAGACAAAGTTGATGGAGAAAGAACTCTTTGCTCTCGATTACTGAGGAAAGGCCAGGATCCCTAATGGATCCCTGTCAGCATCAGACACTTCAATATCTTCAGTCAAGCACAGTGAAAGACAACTCCCCTTACTCCATAAAGAGCTTTTCCGTGTCACTTGTCTACTTCTTCCCAAGCCAGATTGTGTTTTGTCAGTTTCAGACAGTTCATAAATTTACCAAACACTGCCAGCTGTGCAAAAATCGATCTATATTAGTCTGATTTAGTGTATGTTGGACCATTTGTCCATTCACAGAATTACATGGTCAAAACATCTGCAGAGACACCAAAATCCAAGCGCTGTACTTAGTCTGAATCTGAATATGAGATTTTGTTTGAATAAATCCTTTTATAGATCTGATGAGTTATGTAAACATGTGGAGCATTGCTCTAACAACGCCAATATCACAGGTTTGACCAGGGAACATTCTCAAAATAAACAAATTACTGGTGACAAACACGTCAGTCATTATAAAGATGTCAAATATTAAATGAACCCTGCATAAAAGACATAATTACATCTAAATTATATTACATCATGTACATTAAATGAAGTATTCCTGGGCCTGTAGGGGTTCCCTATCTGTCGGTCACTACGAGTTATGTCGACCGACAAATGGGGTCTCACTTGGGAGGCCAATCATCTCTGATTTTAAGAGAAAACGCCAATGAAATTGGCAAGTGGATTAACACACCTGAGCCACTCCCCGTGCCAGCGGGTATAAATAGGGCGACAGGTGCATCCACTCATTAGATTTTTGCTTCGGAGCCGAGTGGTTGTATGAAAGCTGTTATACTCCACAAAGCCATTCATCTGCTGTGTCGGGAAGCTGTTCTGGTTGGCGGTACGGCGCAAACAGCGGTGTCCCTTTCAGCGATTCCCCTGGGCGCTTCAACGAAGAGAGCAGATTTCCTAAAAGAGCAAATCGCGGACGATTCGCGTCTTTTTCAAGATGCCGTTTCGTCCGCGTCCTTCTGGATGCGGTCGTTTCCTGTTCTCTGACAACGGCCACGTTCGCTCTCTTCCGTGTCTGGGCATTCAGCACGCTGAAGGCGCGTTCGTGGATGGTTCATGCACGCACTGCGTGTGTGACCATGGCAACGCTGTGATCGCGTCTCCCCTTTCTTAAAGGGAAGGGAGCAGACCCCTCTGTCACTACCCGTTCTGGTTTCTCTGTCTCGGGCAGAGGACCGCCGGCTAGTGCTCTGGGAGATTTGAAGGTGACAGTGAGAGCTTCTCCGCCGGGCCACGCCCCACGGACCTCTTACCCCTTCCTCAGTGTTTGTCCTGTGCAGCTGCTGGGTGATTTTGCTGGGCTGTCTTATGGCAGTCCCAACGGGTCATTCAGTTTGCCGCCGGAGATCAGATGTCGATTGCAGCATCGGGGATGGGCTGTTGATCTCTGTGGATGAAGATTCGGCGGGGCTGCCCCCCTCGGTTGTCGACCCAGAGTTGACAGCCGTGCTTGCCCGGGCAGCTGTGAGCATCAGGATGGAGGTGAATGCACCGCCCAGCCCTGAGTGCTCATGGCTGTTTGATTGGTTCTCGGTGTGGAGCGCGACTCACAACCGCGTTTTACTCTGGTTCCTTTCTTCTCGGATGTTCATGGGGAAGTGATGTAGTCGTGGATGGCCCCTTTTACGGCCGGAAGCAGCTCATTTCGTTCCTCCGTCCTCACTACCCTCGATGGCGAGGCAGCTAGGGGTGTGTTGACATTCCCCAGCAGGAGAGTGCGATTGCGGTGCACTTGTGTCTGCAAAACGCCGCCACTGGGAGGGATAGTCCGCGCCCCTCACCCAAGGCCTGTAAGCTGTCGGCCGCGCTCGCTACCAAGGCTTACAGTGCTGCGGGCCAAGCTGTCTCTGCTTTGCATGCCATGGCTATCCTGCAAACCCAACAAGCCAAGGCTTTAACAATGCACGAGGGTAGGACCAACCCGAGGTTGATGCAGGAGCTGCGCATGGCGACTGACCTCCCCCTTCTGGGTGACGGAAGTCACAACGCAGTCCCTCGGGTAGGCGATGTCCACTCTGGTGGTCCAGTAGTGCTGTTTCAGGTTCAGCCTGGTCTGTATGAGAGACATTGACAAAGTGCATTTTCTCGATGCTCCCATGTCCCAGGCTGTCCTGTGTGGCGACGCTGTCAGGGGCTGTGCCCAGTAGTTCCTGACAGAACAACAGCAGACTGAGGCCATACAGCACATCTTGCCACGACGTGATCCTCCGGTTGCCACCATTCCGTCGCAGGCAGTGACTCAGCCTGCTCGTCGCCGAGGGCGCCCCCCTGCGTCCTCCACACCAGCTCCGCCCCGTGCTGAGAGTTCTTCGAGGCCGGCGCGTTGAGCCCCGCGCAGGAGAGCGGCGCCCCCCGTGTCACTCCCGGCTGCAAAGTCCTCGAGGAAGTCGACTAAGCGGCCCTGACACGGGCAACTCGGAGATGCGGAGAACTGCTCTCCAGGAGATGGCGGAGAGAGTGCCACTCCCTCCCCCGGAGGAGGGCCGGGTGGAGAATCTTCTGGTTCTGTTCCGCCGCTGGTCGAACGGCCAGTGGCACCCACATTTTCATTGGAAGAGCAATTTCTCCTTCCTCCGAGTTGCAAGGCTCGTGGGCTGACAATGAGCGACGCACAGCTTCCTCATTCTCACCCACGACGCCCCCTTTCGCCAGCGGCCAAGAGGTCGCGGTTCGGAGACGCAACGCCTCTCCACGCGTCTCTGGCCAGTTCCTCCGGGAACACGGGGAGCGTGGTTGCGATGACCCAGGACGCAGTGCCTTCTGGGCCTTCCGGCACGACTCCCCATCGCTGCACCACTGCGGGTATGTCGACTGTCCCTTTGGTGCCACTTGTACGGTATCTGGGAGCGTGGCTTGCGCTGCCCAACCCGTCACGCTGGCTCATCCGGACGGTTCGACTCGGCTATGCGATTCACTTCGCCCGGCGACCCCCCAAGTTCAATGGCGTGCTCGAGACTTCGGTGGCAGTCCAGGACGCCCCTGTCTTGCGCAAGGAGATTGCTGTCCTCCTGGCGAAGGATGCAATCGAGCTGGTCCCTCCAGCCGAGATGAGGACGGGGTTTTACAGCCCTTACTTCATCGTGCCCAAGAAAAGCGGTGGCCTTCGACCTATCCTTGATCTGCGAGTCTTGAATCGGGCCCTATACAAGCTCCCGTTCAGGATGTTGACGCAGAAACGCATTATCAAATGCGTCCAGTCCCAGGACTGGTTTGCAGCGATCGACCTGAAAGACGCGTACTTTCATGTCTCTATCCTCCCTCGTCACAGACCGTTCCTGCGCTTTGCTTTCGAGGGTCAGACATGGCAGTACAAGGTCCTCCCCTTCGGGCTCTCCCTGTCCCCCCGTGTCTTCACGAAGGTCGCGGAAGGCGCCCTTGCCCCACTTTGGGAAGTGGGCATCAGGATCCTCAACTATCTCGACGACTGGCTCATTATGGCCCGGTCCCGAGAAGAGTTGTGCGATCACAGGGACTTTGTGCTTCGGCACCTCAGTCAGTTGGGGCTTCAGGTCAACCGGAGAAGAGCAAGCTCTCCCCTGTGCAGAGAATCTCTTATCTCGGTATGGAGTTAGACTCGGTGAGTATGACGGCACGTCTCACCAGCGAGCGTGCCCACTCAGTGCTGAACTGCCTGATTCCTTCAGAGGCAGGACAGTGGTACCGCTGAAACACTTTCAGAGGCTCCTGGGGCATATGGCATCCGCAGCCGCAGTCACGCCGCTCGGGTTGCTTCATATGAGACCACTTCAGCACTAGTTACACTCCCGAGTCCCGAGATGGGCATGGCGCCGCGGTACACATCGTGTCACCATCACACTGATGTGTCGCCGCCTATTCAGTCCTTGGTCGGACCTTGCTTTTCTACGGCCGGCGTGCCCTTAGAACAAGTGTCCCGGCACGTTGTTGTCACAACAGATGCCTCCAACTCGGGCTGGGGCGCGACATGCAACGGGCAGGCAGCTTCAGGGTCCTGGACAGGACCTCGACTGCTGTGGCACATCAACTGCCTGGAGTTGCTGGCAGTGCATCTAGCTTTGCGACGGTTTCGTCCGCTAGTGCTGGACAAGCACGTGTTGGTCCGCACGGACAACACTGCGGCTGTTTCGTACATCAACCGACAAGGCGGTTTACGATCACGTCGCATGTCTCAACTCGCCCGTCATCTCCTCCTCTGGAGTCAGACGTGGCTCAAGTCGCTGCGCGCTGTCCACATCCCGGGGGAGCTCAATCGTGCAGCCGACGTGCTCTCACGACAGCTCACTTTCCCCGGGGAATGGCGACTCCATCCCCAGACGGTCCAGCTGATCTGGAGTCGATTCGGGGAAGCCCAGGTAGACCTGTTTGCTTCCCACGAGTCCTCCCACTGCCAGCTGTACTATTCCCTGTCCCAGGCCCCCCTGGGCACAGATGCACTGGCACACAGCTGGCCTCGGGCTTTACGCAAGTATGCGTTTCCCCCAGTGAGCCTGCTCGCACAGACACTGTGCAAGGTCAGGGAGGACGAGGAACAGGTCCTGTTGGTTGCGCCTTACTGGCCCACCCGGACCTGGTTTTCGGAACTCATGCTCCTCGTGACAGCCCCTCCCTGGCGCATCCCCCTGAGGAGAGACCTTCTCTCTCAGGGGCTTGGCACCATTTGGCACCCGCACCCAGATCTCTGGAACCTCCATGTGTGGCTTCTAGACGGGACGCGGCAGACCTAAGTGATCTGCCCCCAGCGGTGGTAGACACTATCACTCAGGCTAGAGCCCCTTCTACGAGGCAGGCCTATGCTCTGAAGTGGAGTCTGTTCACAAATTGGTGTTCTTCTCACCGGGAAGACCCCCGGAGATGCCCGGTCAGAGTCGTGCTTTCTTTCCTGCAAGGTAGGCTGGAGCGTGGGCTGTCACCCTCCACCCTGAAGGTGATTGCAGCCCATCACGATGCAGTGGATGGCCGGTCCCTGGGGAGGCATGACCTGATCGTTAGGTTCCTGAGGGGTGCCAGAAGGTTACATCCTCCTAGGACACCCCTGATTCCCTCCTGGGACCTCTCTATTGCCCTGGCGGGACTTCAGAGGGGTCCCTTTGAGCCGCTGGATTCGGTTGAGCTGAAGTTCCTGTCTCTCAAGACAGAGCTCCTGATCGCGCTCACTTCCATCAAGAGGGTCGGGGACCTCCAAGCATTTTCGGTAAGTGAAGAGTGCCTTGTGTTCGGACCGGCCTACTCTCACGTTGTCCTGAGACCCCAGCCTGGATACGTGCCCAAGGTTCCCACCACTCCCTTCCGAGACCAGGTGGTGAACCTGCAAGCGCTGCCCCTGGAGGAGGCAGATCCAGCCTTGTCGTTGCTGTGTCCCGTAAGAGCGCTTCGCATATACGTGGACCGCACCCAGAGCTTCAGAAGCTCTGAGCAGCTCCTGGTCTGCTTTGGAGGTCAGCAGAAGGGGAAGGCTGTCTCTAAGCAGAGGTTGGCCCACTGGATAGTGGACGCCATCGCCTTGGCTTACCATTCCCAAGGCTAGCCGTGCCCCCTGGGGGTGAGGGCCCACTCCACACGGAGTGTGGCCGCCTCCTATGCGTTGGCGCACGGCGCCTCTCTGGCAGACATTTGTCGAGCTGCGGGCTGGGCGACACCTAACACCTTTGCGAGGTTTTACAACCTCCGTGTAGAGCCAGTTTCCTCCCGTGTGTTGGGTAACAGGTAATTGGCGGAAAGGGCTGGCTGGGTGTCTCGCTTGCTGCGCCATTCCCCCTAACACGGGGATGTGAGCGCCTTCTTCTCCCAGTAGAGTTCCCCGGTTGGCGTACCCTGGTCGAGCATCCTCCAGCACCCTCGGCGTCAGACTTGGCGGAGCAGTCTGTCACCAGGCCCAGTACTGGCGTTAGCATGCCCGGAGCCGGTCAGCCCCTGTACTGGGCTAGGTGTCCATATGGCTGGGTTCCCTACGGGTAATCCCATATGTGTATTCTTCCACGGTAAGGTTTCCCTCTTGGCAAACCTGTGTCTTCCCTTGACAGATCGCTCTGTCAGTCTCTTCTGGCAGCCGTTCCATCCCTACTCCAAGGTAGGACCTGCCTCAGAGACCCTTTCCATATGTAGTACTGCCCCCTGGGTCAGTCCATATCGGTATATCCACATGTCACCTCCCTACGGGTAGGATGTGGTCTCCGTAGCGACCTTTCCTAAAGGCTCGCTTCCCCATTGTCTTGCCAGCTGAAAGAACAAATAGGGAAGATTTGAAGCAATCTTTCACTGAAGGTTGAAATCCCTTCCATTTACTTTATGTGGGCGGAACAGCAGCATGGCCTTCTCCAGCAGCGATGTACTCACCCTTTGGCCCCTTCGGTACCAAGGTCAGTAAATTTGCGCTGGGGCTTTGGGAAGGTTACGACCTTAAGCGTAGCTTTTGTGGCACGCCAAGGCTTGTCAACAATTGCAGCGCCTCAGGGTTGTGACGAGGTTCAGGTTATGGCGTTTTCCATAGGACCCCATTTGTCGGTCGACATAACTCGTAGTGACCGACAGATAGGGAACGTCTCGGTTACGTACATAACCCTCGTTCCCTGATGGAGGGAACGGAGACGTTATGTCCCCATGCCACAACCTTGAACCATTCGCTGTTGCCGGGACACGTTCTCGGCTCCTCAGCGTAAAACCTAATGAGTGGATGCACCTGTCGCCCTATTTATACCGGCTGGCACGGGGAGTGGCTCAGGTGTGTTAATCCACTTGCCAATTTCATTGGCGTTTTCTCTTAAAATCAGAGATGATTGGCCTCCCAAGTGAGACCCCATTTGTCGGTTGACTTAACGTCTCCGTTCCCTCCATCAGGGAACGAGGGTTACGTACGTAACCGAGACATTCTCCATTCTGGCCCTCGAGGTTCACTTTCCTACAGAGATGACCTCAAACCCAAATAAACAATTCAAACATTTAGAGTATCTTACTCATTTAAAAATAAATGTTCCAAAAAGGGAGTTTTCACAGCGATTTCTGGTTCCCCAAAGAACTGTCAGTGAACCGTTCTTAACATAATCATTAATTGTCTTAATCATTTTAATAACCTGAAGAACCTTTTACACTATAAAGAAATGTGCAATGGGAAGGTTCCATGAATGTTAAAGGTTCTTCATGGAACCATCAATGGACTAAAGTACTTTTATAATTAAGAGTGTAAAGAAAAAAAACTAAAAACAATAGGATCATTACCTCATCAAGTGCAAATAATTCCCCAAATTTTTCTGAATTAATACAAAATTTGCATTAATGAATGTCTTTTTTTTCATCCACTGACAATATGAACACAGTATGGAGATTGTGGTGAATTAATTGGGCTATTTTAACAGCAGTGGCACAAAGCCTAAACTATCAGCAGAGCAGACACTGAAAAGAGGCCAGTGAAGCCTTCTGAAGAGTGGATCAAAGCGGAGATTCTTTGATGATCCTGCATTGCTTGGCTAAAGAGGAGCTGCTGTTAAGAACTGGATCCCCCCTCAATCAAATAAGAAGCAAGTGATCATCCTAACCTTCACTCTCCACCCCTTTATCACATCAACAGGTGCTGCCACGCGGTCTTCAAAAGAGCAATGTGCAAAATGCCTCGCTGAAATGTAATAGTGGTGCATAATTTGAGAATGTAACTTCTCTATGTCTTGTGGAAGGTCACATTATGTATTTATTGGATTCTATGAAAGTATTTGAATTATAAATATCGAAATATGGAAACTTGTTAGAAAATGTGAGCAAATTTTAATAAATGCATAATTCTTGCTTAAAGTTTGTGTGAAGCATAAAGCATGCAAATGGCTTGCAAATTATTAAAGGGGTCATATGATGTGATTTCAAGATTTCCTTTCTCTTTGACTGGTCCACACGCCCTAAAATGCCTCATTTAAACATGCCCAAACATGTTTAATTATGTCCCCACTGAATGCTACAAATGCTGCGTTTGAAACGGGTTTTATTGATTTTGTTCTGACGATTTTTGCTACCCCGTATAAAGCAAAATACTTTATAAACACATACATACGTTATTAACATAACGTCACTTTCTTTTCTCACTTTTTTTCACTTACCACATTGTATTTATTGTACCGCAAGGGTAGGTTTAGGGTTAGGGTTAACCCTAAACCTACCCTTGCGGTACGATAAATTCAATGTGGTAGCATAATCTGATAGGTAACATTATTTGTTAGAACACTGGGATGTGGCATCACAGTATGTCAAGGAGAGTATAACAAGCATGAGGTATTCGGCCAATCACAACACACTGGATAGCTGGCCAATCAGAGCACACCTCACTTTTCAGAGCAATGAGCTTTGTAAAAAAAACCGACGTGTTTCAGAAAGGCGGGGCATAGAGGGGAAACAATAATGTAGATTATACTGTGTTTTTTGAGCCTTAAACAGCATAAACACATTTCATTACACCAAATACACAGAATAATGTTCTTTTTAGCAATATCATATGACCATTTTAAAGATGTGTTGAAAATACTGTTCTTTCCATTCATCAAATAATCTTTTAAAATTAAAATTTAAAACTTGTGAAAACTGGAGTATGCTGAAAATTCAGCTTTGCCATAACAAAACCTTTGTATGTAATGTTTTAGAAAACAGTTTTTATTGAATTGAATAATAATATTTCACAACATATCTGTTTTTACTACACTTTATTTTTAGAAGCTTCTTTCAAAAACATAAAAAATAAAAAATTCATACCAACCACAAACTTTTGAAAAGTATGTTGTATAAGATATATAAATCTGCAATTACATGAAATAAAGTCGTAATTAAAGTCACAATTAACTTTTTTACTCTGAGGCTGAAAAGGTCCATAGTGCTGTGATCAAATTTGCGTGTGGCAAACACATCTCCCAGAAATCACCTCACAAGAGTGGTCACAGCACATAAGCAGAATGTGTGGTGTGATCTTGTTGGCTGTGGTCAGCGCTGAGCAGGGTACTTGTGTTGAACATTCCCTTCGTGTTTTGCCCGTGACCCTACTGAGGGCACTCATCTCCACTCCTGCAGAGAGGAAGGTTAAAGCACAACTATTCCCTCACTGCTGCCGACCTAGTTCCCTTCGCCACTGTTTGCTCCTTCTATCTCTTTGTGCAGCACAGCATCAACCTTCCCAGTGGCAGGTCAATACTTCTTCCTCTGTTTTCTGTTTCCATTTCAATTCCTGCTGAAATGTCCTGTTTTTTTTTCAGCAAATTGGATATTGAGATGTTGAAAGAGGTTGAGAAGCTATATCAGGCTACGTGCTTGTAGATGAATTTTGTTGGGAATTGCATGTGCTTCAACACTTTTTATATTAACCGTTCCATATGGGCCGTCTACAGGTGCTAATATGACACGAGTATGTCTGGAGATTCCGTGGAGCCAGTGGAGCATCCCAGAGCGATTTCCAAAGTCATCCAGAGTGGGCCCTGCTTTACCTCTCTCAAATTTGGATGTATGACATGACGTGGATGTGTAATTATGAACATTAATGTAAAAGTGTCAGAGGGATACAATTGTCCTGATAAAATAATGAAGAAAGAAAGAAAATAAGCTTAAATAAATTGACATTAAATTCAAATCTTTACAATATATATTTGGTCGCCATGATTTTGCCAAGCAAGACATGTTCCTGGATCAACACACACACACACACATATATATATGCCTCATTATTGTTTGCCAAGGTCAATGAGTTAAATAAAATAATGAGTTAAATAAAATATCAACTAATTGTACAATTTTATGACATTAGGTTGTAATTCATAAAACATCAATAACAATAAAATGTATAATAATAATGTGAAATATTTATACATTATAATGTATAATGTCTTAAAAACTCATTTGAATTTTCTTTTATTCATTAAATTAAAAACAAATGTTTTCAAAACCATGTAAAATTAACATGAAAACAATAAATATATTTCTAAGAACTAGGTTCATGTGATTTAAACTAAATTTATATATATATATATATATATATATATATATATATATATATATATATATATATATATATATATATATATATATATATATATATATATATATATATGTTTTTATCCTTTTCATCACCAACACTGTTATTAGTTATGGGCTCTCTTAACAGTTGGTGGTGTGCAGTTAATTAATAATTCAGGTGACTCAATTGAAGAATTTTTACATATCTAATCCACAAATATTCAATTAAACTAGTCTGTCTCTCAATACACAACTGCAAATTTTTAGTTATTTTTTTTTTACCAGTCCTCCTGTGTGCTCTATTTTATGTTGCTAGTCTATAAATTCAACTTCAAAGACATAAAAGGGATTATAAAATGCTGCTTGTTTGTTATGATGTGTATTGCTCTCCTGCTAATTCTACACACCTGAGACTAATACAACCTTGTTAAAGCAATAAAAGCGTATGGTTGCCGGTTTTATCTCACTATTCCATATTGAGTTTTATTGAAAGCCATTTTGTTATGTGACATCCTCCAAATTGGATGTTTTCTCTAAAAACAGGCATATTGCAAAAATGCACTTAAATGTGTCTGTCGGTGTCTAGACAGCAGTAGCTATAGATCTCAGGCCATTCAGACAGGAAGAAGTGTCACCGTTTCTTACAAACACCTGTTAACTGGATGGCCTTTCAGTTCCTGTGTTTCCTAGGCTGGCACACTGCCATTGAGGAGTTTTTCTTTCAATGCTGAAGAAAATCCATAGCTAAAGGCATTCCACCTTCCGTGGAGAGGTTTTCAGTGATTAGTATGTTTTACTTCCTAATTCCATTTGACAGCGTACCATGTATTCTCTTTAATTGCTTCATTCCTCAGAGTCCTACAGGTCGACTTTTGAAGTCCAGATTTTGGCAATGTGCCTAGTGTGAACATATCTCAGGGGTCAAAAGGCACCATGTACATCAAGCAAAATCGAAACTCCTTTTCAGGTTTGTCGACCTTTGCTGAGTGGGTGCAGACTACAGGCTGCACTACCCTCTGTAGTGTTGCAGTCGGCCATCTCCCCTGTTTGCTTCAGCATAACTAAATGAGCACTCCTAAATGAGCATTCAAGGGTGAATTTCTTTTAAAAGACACATTCTTTTAGAGATGGCATTTCACCCGTGGGTTTCTGGATGTTTTCATTACCTGGTACCGGGTGATGGCTCTGTGATGTGAGATGCTGCCTCACATGCCTGGGTATTAATCATGCTGAGGTGTTGTTCATTGATGAGTCATGTTCTCATTGCGGGAAGATAACTTCAGCCAGTAGCTCTGGCGGTTTTAGGATCACACTCTTGGTAACCCCTCAGAGGAACCAAACTCCCAAGGACCACCACTTCAGGAACGTGCTGGGCCCTCTACAAGGAGCGTACTAGTCGGATCCTTTGGGGATCCTCCAGACGATCAGACTTAAACATCAGAGAGTCACAAGCATGATGAAAGAAATATGAGCAATTTACTGAATAAGCAAATGTTACTGTAGTTCTACCAGCCTCAAGCACTGAATGACCTGCACAAGGGTAGAACGATCAAGATGTTTTAAAAGAACTCTGAACCGCAACTGACCATGTGCCCTGAGTGACAAAGGTCATGGCCCTACTGGCCCAATTGGACCTGGTTCCCAGAACTGATGCTCCTTGTGACAGTCAATCCCTGACATATTCCTCTGAGGTAGCATCTACTGTATCAGAGAATGGGCAACCTGTGGCACCCGCATCCAGAATTCTGGAAACTTAATGTCTGGTCCCCGGACGGGTGTGAAAGATGCTTACGCCTTGAAGTTGAACTTGTTCATTAAGTGGTATTCCTCTCATCGAGTGGACCCCCGAAGATGTCCGATCAGAGTCATGCTCTCCTTCGTGTGTCTCCCGCCACCCTTAAAGTTTAAGTCACAGCTATTTCTGAAACCACAACCTCGTGAAGGGTAGAATAGTGGGTAAGCACAAGACCTCCCTCTAAATCTATGACCATACTAAACAATGAACTGAAAATACATTCTTGACATGTGAGAAGAACCAGTCATGTGCAATTATATTGTGCATTGCATACTTTATTTCCCTCAGCACGGTGTAAAATTATTTTTATGTGTAATATGGTATTTGTTTAATTATTACTTATTAATTAAGTAACCTGTGGCTGGATATGTTGGCATATCTATAATTTTGGTGGATGTAAGTACATTGACAATAAATAATAATCTAATCTAATTACCCTGGTTTATCTAGCACAAAGTATGCCCTGTCCATTCAAGTTGCAAGCTCACTTTACTAGAAGTGTTGCATCCTTCTGGTTGCTGTCTCATGGTGCCTCGCTGACAGACATTTGTAGGGCTGCGGGCTTGGCGACTTCCAACACATTCGCTAGGTTTTATAGCCTTCATGTTGAACTGGTATGCCCCTGTGTTCCCACCTCAAATGCGAAGAAAGCACAGAGAGGCCTCGGTTTAGTGTTTGCTTGCTAAAACCGCTCCAGAGAGTTCCTACTGTAGACCCTGTCGAGCTCTTCTATGCCCTTGCCAGCCAGAAGTGGTGGAATGTCTGGCACCAGGCCCTCACTTTATGAATCGGTGAGAAGAGGTAGAGGGCTGGGATCCATATGTAGAGACCTAAGTGGATCCCATATGTGTAAAGTCCATGGTAAAACCCTGTTTCCCTGGCAAACATCTGTTACAATCACCACTAATTCTTCCATATGCACCTAAACAGTCATTCATATGTGTAAGTGCTTCCGAAACCTCTTTCGGGAAGGTCGGGGCTTCCGCAACATTCCTTTTCCAAGTGAAATGAGTACGTTTCCCAGTGTTATCCAATCTCACTGAGTGGGTAGTGTTACGACAACAGTAAATGGCCTTCTTGTTGGGAGCCCCGGCCTACACCTAAAATGATGTAAGGACTGCGAATTGGCTTTTCTTGCCTGAAAAGTACAGTTTTTCGACGCTACTGGAGCATATGAAATAACATTAATGAGACAGTTGTTGTCAGATATCATTGGTGATTTCAAATATTAAACTTAATTGTAAGATTGGCGAACATTTTGGGAGAATTTGGGAGAAGTTTCCCCATTCAAAGAGACAAGAGCTTCACTTGCATGCCGGAGAGGCATTACAAAGATGGCCACAGAATGAAATGATTTGGGACTTTGGGCCATTTGGGCCATTCGAACAGAACCTGTGTTTCCATCTGAAAATGTTTAAAAAACACAGCACAGATTTCTGCTTCCTCCATGTTGATGTCAAATACAACAGTCACTAAGTCAACTTGCTGCTGTAAACAAAAGCTTGCAATGCTTGCTCCGCCTCTGAGGTCTTCTGATTAGTCGTTCTGAAACTGATACTGATGAGTGGTGCTGAGTGTAAAAGTTTACATTATTTACATTATTAACTTGACAGTGTCTAAATGTGGTTCTCATGTGCAAAATGTTGTAAAAGAGCACAATAGTCATACCGTCTAGCTTCAAATATACACACGGTAGTATGTTTTTAAGAGGAAAGTGCTAAAAGGATTATAAAAACAAAATGATTGACATGGTAAAATAATGTTCGTTAGAGGTTCTGAATTTCGGTTTTGATTACTTTTTGATTAAGAGTCCAGATGGGTGGACTCCTAAACTCTCAGCTTTGCTTGTCTCATCTGTAAACATAATACTATGAATAATGCATTTGATGTCTTCATAGCTTCTGGTGAATGGGATCTGAGCTAAAAGATTTAAAATACTGACAAGTAGTATAACCAATTAGTAATAAAAATTTTACTTTTGCAATTTGCATGCATCTTTTTCATTCCTGCACCTTATCCTAGTTATCTCATCCATGATGAATGTTCAGTTCTAACAGATTGCAGTATGTTTGCACACTTTTTCAGCAGTTTTTCTTCCAGAAACATTTTTCCATAAAGAATTTTTGAAACGTCTTCAGTCTTCAAGTGTTATAACCAAAACAACAACAAAAACCATATATGAGGTGAATCACGACAGCAAGACGTATTTGAAAACTGGCCAAAAAGACAA
This sequence comes from Carassius gibelio, assembly GCF_023724105.1. NCBI lineage: Eukaryota > Metazoa > Chordata > Actinopteri > Cypriniformes > Cyprinidae > Carassius > Carassius gibelio. Next base: position 15,411,017 of record NC_068391.1, read on the forward strand.
AATCTGTGCAAAAGACAAAATCTGTGTACTTAATGGCTTCAGTGAGGGAAATAACTACAATCACATGAAACATTGCAAATATGTTAATTATGTATACTGAAACAGTATATGTTACATTTATAGCAAAATATACATGCATGTACAAATGTTTAAGCTTATATTTGTAGTGCCTCATTGTAGTGGGTGCTGAAATGTTCTTTTGGTGCAATCTGCTTGTTTTTTTTTAAAGGTCCCATTTTTCGTGCTTTTTTGAAGCTGTGATTGTGTTTACAGTGTGCAATATAACATGTGTTCATGTTTCGCGTGTAAAAAAACAAAGTAGTTTTCACACAATTCACCTATCTGTATACCGCTGTTTTCACTCTCTTAAAAACGGGCTGATGACTTCCTTGTTTAATAAAGTCCCTCCTTCAGAAATACGTAACGAGTTCTGATTGTGCCAGCGGTTCCTGTGTTGTGATTCGACAGCAGCTGAGCGCAGACTGCCCTCCTGGAAATGCTATTGGACTAGTTTTGAGAAGCAAGTGGGCAGGAGCATGTGCTGGAGAAGTACTTATAATCACAGGAGCATTTTACTGACGAGATGCGCATGAAAATCTCATTCACTTTTTTTTTTTGCACAGCCCTAACATCTAGTTAACAAAGCTTAACAGCGTTGCCCCTTTGTGTAATAAGTTACAGAAACTGTTAAACGCACCAACTTAAATAATAAAATACACTTACCGGTAGTGGTTCATAAACAACACCTTCTCCAGACAAAGAGGGAACTGCTCCATCTTTCAAGAATAATCTTTGTGCGAATCCGGCATTAAACTGATTGAGATTGAGGAAGTTGTCCTCAGCAAGCTGTCCTCAGCAAAATTTGCTGCACATAGTTTTACATGTGGATTATAATTTTCGGGAACCGAGTTAAACATAAATTGTAACCATTAATCTCCAAGTACAGCATCCCTGGGAAGCCCAAACAAAGATGATTGGACTCAGAGATGAAAATAACAGCGTTTCGACCACACATGGCGATAAACACAAACGCAGCTCTTCCTCTTCTCCTTCGGAACGTAACAAGACCACGCCCCCTTTTTGTGTATTCATGTGGGCGGAGGTTAGTCAAAAAACTGTTTAGTGACATCATTACTGCAGGAACTAGAGGGATGTAGTCCAAACGGGTCGTTTTTTGTAGGCTAATACTGTTAAATAAAATATCTCGCTTGGCATTAAACTTTGAGCTTTAGAATTTTACAGATATTATTTATACTCTAAAAACAACATTACACACTAACTAAAGTTTAAACATGGGATCACGAAGAAGGGGACCTTTAATACGTAATTTAGATTTTCACCAACAATTCCACTGTTAGACACGATTAAAAAAAAGATTAAGTTTAAATAATAGAGCTGTCTTCTCCGAAAGCATATACAATTGAATAACAATCTAGCAGCTAAAAGCAATTCTGTCTTTTAAGGTTTATAAATTATTGTTAATTCCCCTGTGGGGAACATTTTTACTTTCACTTGACTGTTGTACTCTATTATAGTTTCTGCATATTTGAATTTCCCAATGGCAATGATTAATGCGATGACCAATGAAGTTTAATTGCAGCTACTACTGAGCATGAAAATAATAATAATAATTAAAAAAAAATTAAGCCTAACATACTATAAAACTTCCTAAATTTAAAAAATAGATTCAACAGTATATAAAGCTATATTTTTGTTTTTGGAAGAAAAATAGAGTAGTGATCATCACTTCAATGCTATGGGGTGGTTGCCAGGGCTTAATGGTATAATTAATTTATTCTGAATTTAGCATTATTAAGCAAAATGCATCCAAGAGTATCATTACTGGTCAAAATCCGAGAGGGACAATTTAGGCCTAAACACAACTTTTATGCATTTCATACTGTAAACAGATTTTGTAACACTCCAGCTGTGTCAATTTCATGACCCTGAATATGTTATTGATGGAATATTTAGGATGTTGTATTTTGAGGCTCATGGTCTGTGAGTCCTTAGAATCAGAATCAGAAGTTCCCATTATTGTGTTTTACATTTCCAGCTTGCTGCTTGGCAGAAATTAAAATTCAAGGAACCTTTTCAGAGGGTTTAGTTGATCCATGCAGAATCCATGAAAACTAGACAAGGATAAATCCTGTTTTTTGATCACCTAAGCACAGCTGCACGAACTCCTTATCCAACAGCGTTAAAGCAGCTGAATCTCTGGTTCGGCAGCAGCAGCCTGAGTAGACACAATAGTTTTATCTATGCTACTGTGATCATGTGGAGTCATGATTGACCCTACATTTGCATCACCAAATGATGCTCATAAAAATCAGCCATAGACAGTGAAGCACAAACAGAAGTGTCCACCCCAAGCTTTTGTCTTTTTATACATTTTTGAGCCACGGTTTTGGGGCAAACACACTGACATGGTTTATCAATACTGCAATATTTAGAGATGCATATGACATGAAAACCAGAAGAAGTTTGCAGAAGAGAAAGAATCATTAATGGGTTAGAGGGGGAATATATTTTCTCCAGAGTCAAACACCATGAGAAAGCCATTATTCCAGATCTGACAGATGAGGAGGATGGTTCATTTGTATGGTACATCATTTTAGCAATTTGCCCTCTGACAACAAACCGAATCGTGTTTCATATTTTTTGTCAGCCTCCAAGTTCCTCTGGCAATTTAATTATCGTTGTTGAATTTCTGTTGATGGTTCATTTATTTTAGAAAAATTAGAGGTGTGAGTAATGAAGCAGAAGTTGCATGCCAAAATTACCCATGCACATCAATACGCACACCTGTAGAAGCTGTCATAAAGACATCTTAGAGGAAAACTTTACGTTTGTCTGTATCAGTTGCAAATTGTGGTACATTTTGCCAACAGACACCATTATGCATGTGAATTACAATATAAAATGTCTGCCAGGGCAAATGCACCCTCAGGATGATCCAAGTGGCCATTATGCAAGGAGAAGAAATCAAGCTAATAACAATGCATCTGCGCACAGTTTTATTGGTCAGGTCTGGAAATGGGAGATTTTGAATTGCAAATTATATTAGATCAATAATGCTTAATTAGTAAATACACAGATGGTGATCCTGCATATATTAGTATAATTTAAACAGCACATCTGTATGTGTGTGTGTGTTTGTGTGAATGTGAGTGTGTTTGCATGAGAGAAGGGACAGAGAAAGAGGAAGAAATAGTAAGTATGTGTCTTGTCTGCTTGTGCGTGACTGTATGTGTGTCAGCGTGTGTAACTTAAGGCTGCCACAGAGCCCTGGGGCACTGTCTGGACTGCTGACGACCTGCCTGACACAGACAGGACTGGAGCACCTAGTCTGCTGCACGACAGGTAGCGCTAATAACTAAACCTGCCAAGTCTCTGAGGCTAAAAGAGAAGGGGGTACATATGGAGAGACAGTCTCTTCACAGATTCATTACCATGTAGTTAAGATTGCAAGTCAATAAGTAATTAATAGTTTCCTGGTTTAATTTCACAATTAATTATATTCATTATACAACAGTAATTTGATTGGCTGAGTATCATTTTAAGGTCACTGACAACAGTTCAACAGGACCGGGACTTTACACTTTTTACCGTTTACATTCATTCCAAACACTGTATCATTCAGGAATGAAAAAAGTCTTCATGAATAAACCATTGAATAATTTGTTGGACCAATGCATTAAAAAACACAGGAGAGGCAATGGTTTATTATGTAATGCCTTTGTTTGGAACAATTTGTGTACAAAATCTTTTGCCCTGGACAAACCAGAAATTGGCTAAATAATGGAAAATTGACTGTATCTTAAAGTAATAGTGCACCCAAAAATAAAATTTGCTGAAAATGTACTCACCCTCTAGCCTGGTAATACCAAACTCTGCTACTCCGCTTTGCTTCATAGACAGAGTCTGGAAGGGCATAATTGACAAGCATTTTTCTTTCTCGTGGGGGGCACTTGTCTGAAGTTTAAAATCATTGGTGTACCCGTAAGCCAATCACATAACGTTTGGTTATTACGTGTGTTATTCGCCGGCTCAGCCCCCTCAAACTTCCACTGTAAACACAGGTATGCAGCGAAAACAAAACCATCGAGCAAAATACTGGAGTGAACATGGCAGTTCACAATCTCAGTTATCGCCTTGCCGGACTTTAGCCTCCCCAGTTTCTTGCTTACGATCGGTAACAGTTGATAAATGTAACTTCCTAAAACCTGTCGGGACTCAGTAGTAGGGCCACAAATTCACCTCCATTTAAAATGTGAAACAAACACTCTTCTTGTTCGGGCTTTAGTTGGCAAATGCTGGGAATATTCTCCACAAAAGAGCGAATAGCATCCTGTGTCTCCTTGTGCGTTTTCGATTTCGATTTCTAACCTAACTACAATCCTAAATTCGCCGCTTAGCATCTACGCCCACTCTCTGTTTGTTGACTGGCCGGCTTTTTTGAAGCCAGAGGAAAACGGGGAGATAGTTTGCTAACTCAGACTGAGTACAGAAGCTAACTAAAATTGAGCAGAAGTACAAAGTATGACGTAGTCAGGGTACTCACCCTCAGGCCATCCAAGAGTTTGTTGCTTCATTGGAACAGATTTGAAGAAATGTATATAATTAGCTCAATGGATCCTTTGCAGTGAATGGCTGCCAAGCAGCTGCTAAAAAAATAATAATCCAACTCCATTCAATAAATTAACCTCATATCTTGTGAAGTGTTTGTAAGACATAAATTAATAATTAAAGAGCCACACAGATGGGAAATCAAAAATTACCTGTATTGCAGTGTATGATGTAGCTGTCCATCTGTGTAAACAATGTGCAAATAATTAAACCAAAAAGTACACGATTTATAAAGTTATTGGCTTCTAAAGTAAGGAGTCGACTCTGAATCGCTGAAACGAGTCGTTATAGATTTCAAATCTTTTGCCCATCTCTATGTACGTCACTAGGAGCACTTTGCATAATAATCTCCGCCTACCGTGTTGGGAGAAACGGAACTCGGACCTGCCCCACCCCCACACACAGACGATCTGTTTGGTGTGAGAGCATCATGTCGAGGGGACCATTTGTTTTATTTTCACTGCCAAAGAATGAAGATCAGAAGAACCAATGGCTAAAATTCATTTTCACCACAATACCAGAGCAGTACAACAAATCCCTTTTGTTGTGTTCACAACATTTCACTGATGACTGCTTTTCTAATCTCGGTGAGTACAGCGGGATTTTCAAAGCGTTTGGCCATAAAAGATGGTTCATTTCCAACTTTATTTAGAACAACGAGCATCTCCGAATCACAACGCGAAGTATGATTATGAAGTTATGTGTCTGTTTTCTCCCGAGCGTCTTATCAGTATGCGTGCTGTCTGCAGCCTGTCTGCGCTGATCATCATGTACAAACACGTCATTAAAATGAAGTGTAACTCCGTGAATACTCAACGAAGAGACATGAGAGAGATATCTATAGAAAGCTTGACATGTCTACTTTAAAACTAAACAAGTGCTGTCGAAAACAGATATTCTGTGATAAAGTAATCCATATGAAAACAACGCGATGTCTGTTTTTCATGTCTCCCTTCGTTATATCCAATGTGACCACGCCCCCGCGCTGAACACGCTATTCAGATTCAAACTGAAGCGCGCGGTTTGAATACACCCACACAGAAGAAAAAGCAGCGAGACTGTTCAAGTTTTTTATTTTACTGTTTGCTTCGCGATGAGTGGAATAAGACATAATTCACCCCAAACAGATGCTAACGCATAGTTTACCGTGGAGGTGTGTGCGGAACAACCAATCCAAACTGGTTATGTTAGTTGACCAATCAGAACACAGTATGCTACCGAAAGGTGGGGTTTAAGGAAACTGAATCTTTTGAACAGCTTCGCGCGAACCGTTCGGGGATCTCTGAGAATTGAGGTAATTTTAAAATGATATTTTGACAAAATGACAATGTTTTTTAACCTTGGATGGATTTAAACCTAATGTACAGGACTTATAAACAGTGATAGGAAGCTTAGAATTTTCATCTTACTGGCTCTTTAAAGTGTTTTAACTTGAAACAGCCACTTTTGGCCAAAATATTAAGTTCATTATATGTAATAATGCTTTCTCCAGGTAAAAATCTCCTTTTGTCTTCTCACATCAAAATCCAATAACACAATTGTTAAGAACTGTTTGGACTCTTTTCACTGTCCATATTTCTCCCCTGATTTAGACGAGATGACTTTTTCACTGGAGAAATCAATATTATGGATAGAAGACTCACATTTTAGCCAGAAGAAATAGTTAAACATGATAATGATAGATTTATTTTTTAACATACACACAGCTTTTCAATGTTAATTAATGACTAGAGTCATGGATTACATGTGGACTACTGTAATGGTTTTATCAGCTGTTTTAACTCTCATTCAGACGGCACCCATTGACTGGAGAGGATCCTTTGGTTAGTAAGTGCTAATGCTAAATATCTCCAATTATTTTCCAATGAGGAAAAACTGTTAAACTATTAATTTAACGAACATGTTGTGAGTTACTCAGTAGCCTATTCTTGTTTACTTCACTGTTAAAACAAATGTTTATTGTGCTGCATTTAGCAATTTTTATGTATAACTGCGGTTGATATGAAGCACCTGAGATTGCGTAGTAATTTAACCAGATAAAGACAGATGCTTTTAACGTCAGTCAGTCTGAAAGCTATTAATTTGCTCATTTGTTTATTTCAAAAAGACATCTGTGCTGAAAAATAAACTAACAGACATGTGTGACAGTTTTAAACCTTCTGATGATCTGCAGAACAGAAAATAACATCTTTCAGAATCATTTTAGTAACAGAACTGTCACAATCTTTTGATATCATGCTTTCAGTACTGTTTTGTTGCATGCTGGTTGCAGCAGCCTACAATCCTTAAAAAGGCCACACTCAAAATAATGACTTCTCTTTGGTCTTTTGTACTTTAATAGCAATTCTCTTCTACATTTAAATGGCACACGCATTGTATCCGAAAATGACGTTCATAATTATTCGCTTTTTCTTACAATCAACAATTAGTGAACCTCAACCCCAATTAAAACATTAGTCTTTAGGTGACAGTTTGTAAAATGGGTGTTTCAGTAGAATAATTAAAAGTCATATCATATGACTTCTTCATATTATTTTAGATAATCTTTGAATAGGCAATAGAAAGCTGTCCAAACATGCTTTTATCCAATCACAGCTCACAGTGATACCATCACTTAAATATTACAGTGCGGCTCTTTTTCAATTGTGCACTTAACTTCAGCCTCGAAGCTGCAATGCTGTCGAGTGAATTGTTCATGAATAGATAATGCAATGAGAATTAACACTGTTTTTCCTGCAACTCGTTGTGGACTGTAGCCGATTTTAATGAGGGTTGAGTGTATGCCGTAACATCAATTTACCACCATTCTGCTGAAGAGGGACCTTATAATTACACTGGTGTTTCAGGCCTCGGCTTTTAGTGAAATATTTTAATAAGCACAGTTTTGCATAACACCGTTTTGCATTTCATTAGCAGTGGCCCTGTTCCCCCATCTGCCATTCTCTGCTTCTCAATTTAGCTCCATGTTCGGGCATTAGCATAATGGGAGAACTGTTGCACTTTAAGAATGGCACAAATACCAGCGGGCATAACAAATAGATCGCACGAACGCAGCAATGATGGCTTAGCGGGAGATTTGATGAACGCACACTGATGTCTTGTTTTTGCAGCAAAGCCATTAACAAGAAAAATATTAGACAGTGGAATATATCACAGTGAAGTGTGATTTTGAGAAAGGTCCTGTGTTTGTGACAAATGATTTGGGAAGTGGGTACACTACACAAAAGCCCACCGCTAACTTTGAATTTGGCCTTTAAAATACAACGAATCCTGAGACTAATGATTGCCAAGGCCTAATAAGGTTTCAGAGGATACTGAAACTCTTCTTTGCTTAGAATACAAATAATAAAAGAGAATGTTGTGCTTCCTCAGATTTTTTGGGCTAAGAGATTTTATAATAATAATAATAATTAATAATAAATTAATATGCAAATGAATATATAACAGATTCAGGTATGTTTTTCGATTGTTTGGTTTTTAACTGACAAACAAGACATTTATATTTCAAATAAATTCTGTTCTTTTGAACTTTACTCATCATTTTTTTGAACATTGATCGTGATAAGAAATGTTTTGAGCACCAAATCGGCATATTAGAATGATTTCTGAAAGATCATGTGACTCTGAAGACCAAAACAAATCAGCTTTGCCATTATAAGAGTAATTAAATTTTAAAATATATTAAAATATATACATTTTTTAATAATTGTAATAATATTTCACAACATTAAAGTTTTTTTTTTTGGTATTTTTTGCTCAAATAAATGCAGCCTTGGTAAGCATAAAATACTTTTTGACGTAAACCACAAAAAATTAAAAATTAAATCTTACCGACCCTTTTGAATTTTAAATGATAATATTTTCAGTGGTACTAAAAAAAACAGTTTTATATAATATTCTTTTCATATTTTAAAAGCTATATCCTTGTGACTCAACACTAATGAGTGCATTCTTCAAATTTAAAAGAAAGCTAGTAAATGGGTATTTTTGTTTAATAAATGTATGAGTTGGATTAAGCTACTCTCGCTGCAATTACAGACATTTCTGTAAGGAGTCTCAAAGGGTGATTTCCCTGTTTTTACAGAGCCGCCCAGGATTTCAAATTGTTTTGCAGATTACAGGAGCATAGCCCTAGGAGCACATTTTCTTAATATTTATGTGCACATTAATCTGTGGGAGCAGCTGTTTGACCTCCTCTCAATGAGTCATACATAATAGATGTTGGACTGGGAGATGCCACTATATGAGGGAGTTCTGGGCACAGTTTGCAATGTGAAGATCAGTGCGCCCTGCGTGACTTTTGATAAAAAGCTACAGGATTAAGACTCCTGACTGACCTGACTAAACTGCTCACAACTGGTGATGTCTCCCTGGTCTACAAGAGACTTTGACAAGAGTGGCCTGTGCTAATCAAAGGAGGAGTATGCCAGTGAATCCGCTGGTTAACAAGAGGAATCATTTCCTAAAATTCAGCTAACCTATTTCTTCTGTTGAGTTGGGGAAGATGCCCACTGTCACAAATAAACATCAATAAACAGATTTGGCAGATTGTTTCACATAGCCTTAGAGGCACTTGCTACAGTTTAGCAGTTTCTTAATTACTATTTGTCCTCTGAGGGGAATTGTTTGAATAGCTTCACATAGTGCCACAAGATCAGTTGACTGTTGTTCGCGGTTGTATTCTTGTCCTCCTCTGTGAGTAAAAGTGGATATAACAAACCCCAAGGTCACTTCATCAATGCAATTTCATGTATCATGAGGTAATTGAACAGTTAAAAAAAAAACTAATACTCAACCATGGGAGACACAATAATCTAATCTAATCAGCATTGTTGCCAAATCTTGGCATTTAATATTGATTAATAATAGTGATAAAACAATTATATTCCTATTTATTAATTTTGCAGATGCTTTTTTAAAAGGCAGGTTTAAATGAATAAAAACGCAAGCGATTTTAAATGAAGTATTATTATGTTATGCTTTTATTGGAAAAGAAAATGTATTCAAATAAATTATATTTATTGAAAAAAGTATGAAAACTAATAAAAAAAGATTTTTTAAATGTATTTTTATTACTTTTTTATTACTTTATCATTTGTAATAAATGTTAACTTAAATAAAACACACACACACACACACACACACACAATTGTTTTTGTGAAAAGTGGGGACATCCCATAGGCTTAATGGTTTTTATACTGTACAAACTGTATATTCTATGGCCCTACACCAACCCTACACCAAACCCTAACCCTCACAGGAAACTTTGTGCATTTTTACTTTCTCAAAAAAACTAATTCTGTATGGTTTATAAGCATTTTGAAAAATGGGGACATGGGTTATGTCCTCATAAGTCACCCTCTCCTTGTAATACCTGTGTCATACCCATGTCATTATACAGAGTTGTGCCCTGATACGTCACAAAAACATGCCCACACACACACACACACACACACACCATATACGACTTGTATAATACAATCCAAGTCTCTTCTGAGGCCTTATGATAGCCTTGTGTGAAGAACATACCCCTAATTCACGTCAATACCCCACACTTTGAGAACCACTGATGTTTGATAATGATTTCCTTTGTTACTTCATGTAACAGTAGGTCTGGGTAGATTCAAAAGTAAATGCGAGATCACTTCACACTGTGGCTTTTTTCTTTGAAGCGAACAAGGTTAAATCTGGTTGCCTTGCATTGCTGTTCAGTCTGTTATAAAACTAGCATATTTTGCTTCCCTTAACACATGCAGCCGATACATCAAACATGATCTTCAGGAAAGGAAGATCTTCAAAGACACTCTCTCTCTCTTATAGACTCACATTCTCTCACCACTGAGAGCCGAGAACCTGTGCTCTTAATAGAACCTGATCTTAAACCAGCACTCTGGATTGAATAAAAAAAAAAAGTTAGTCAGCTAAAAATATTTAATCTTTTTGTAGATAATATGAGTATTTATTGTTTTCTTAGTGTTAAAGTACATCACTTTGGATTCAAACATTCCACACGAGTGGATTTTACCAAAATGACTGATTTCCGATTTTGAGAAATTGCATGCTTTGAATGCACCCCGCTCTTTCCCATTCTCTTTCGCAATTTAAAATGTTGAATACAAATTCTATTGTCAAAATCAACATCTGAAGCAAAAATTTAAGGTGTAAAATAACAATAACAGTTACATAATTATAAATTTTGTTAAATATACTAAATAATATTTTACGTATTTGTACACACTACTTTTCAAAACATTGGGGTCAGTACTTTTTTTTTTTAATAATATAAAATATTTATTTTTAGCTAGGATGCATTCAATTGTTTAAAACTGTCAGTAATGGCTCAAAATGTCACAAAAGATTTCAGTTTCAAATAAATGATGCTTCTGAAATTCCTTCTCACAGCATTCAATTCTTTAAGGTGTTCTGAAAAAACAACATTTTTACGAAAATATTAAGCAGCACAACTGTTTTCAGCATTAATACTAATAAGAAATGCTTATTGAATATTAAATCAGCATATTAAAATGATTTCTGAAGGATCATGTGACACTGAAGACTGGGAGTAATGATGCTGAATAGTCAACTTTGCCATTATATGAATACATTACATTTTAAAATATGCTGAAACAGAAAAATATATCGACACAGATTTACTGAGCCTAAACTTTGGAATGGTAGAGTAAATACATATAATATGACTTTATGAACTTAAATGTTGGTAACAGCACTGAACTGACTGAGATTAAACAAGACTTTAAATGAGGCTTTCAACAGTTAAATGGTGTAGGGGTGAAATACCATTAAGAGAACCCTGTGAGCTTTGAGTTCTTTTTCTTTGACTCCTGAGTAAGAGCTGATGCCATGTTAACTCTCAGAGCAGATGGGCCGCATGCAGATGAACTCTAACACATGGAGAACTCTCACAAGTGCTCCCATCCCACCTCAGTCCCACTGTTACACTCCCAGAATGTGCTGTGTGTGATGAGGACGATTAAGACCAACTGTTCTCATCACGGAGTCACAGAAAAAAGAAAAGTGATAATTACTTATAAAAATTTGCCATGCCGCCTCAGGGCCTGTATGGCTTACAGTCACTGAGGGACCGATGATATCCAAGTCGTATCCAGAAACTGTGCAGCAGAATGTCAGAGCTTCTGTCTGATCCAAAGCCCATAGGAGCTGGGTCAATTGACATGACAAAGATCCAAAATATCTGAGACAAAAAAAACCCCACAAAAACAAAAAAAGATTCCAAGGGAAAGATTCTTCGTAAAATATCTCAAACTTATTAAAATGCTGACCTTAAGACAAATCAAAAAAAAAAAAAAAAAAAAAAAAAACACACAACAACACATTTTAGCACACGTGACTGTCTTAGAAACTCCTGGTTAAGGACACTGGCTCAAATAAAGTTTATCTGGTTATTAAGTGGAACGGTTCATGTTGCTTTTTCCAATGACCTTCTCTTGAACCATTTTTTAAATCAAAGTAAATTGTATGAATATGTTTGGATACTTTTATGTTGCTTTAACTTTCAGATATTCTGCACAGATGTTATTAGGTGCAGTAGTTTTTATGCATATGAGAACTATTACAGTACTCTTATTACTGTAGAGGTAAAGGGAAGAATGTGCACCCTCTTGTGGCTGTGGCAGGTTTGAGTTTCAATATTAGAAAGTTAACAGTCATGTTGAGTGTATATTAGTTAGGGAAACACTGAAAATATTACGATGAAGTAAGCAAAAGATCTTTGGAAATCCTAAAACGGGAAATTTTAAAATATTGTTAAGCGGTTGGGTTTTCTTGATGAGCCTTTCCCTAAGCCAAAATGCTTGATGTCAGCATAAATAAGGTATTTTCTCATGCTCATGTAATCCTTTTAGCAGTAGTGATGCAACGAGGTAGATTATTTGGAATTTTGGAATTTTTTACAGAGTGAGAGTAAAATTGTTACTAAGTCTTTTAAGATATCACAGACTGCAAATTTTATATATATATATATATATATATATATATATATATATATATATATATATATATATATATATATATATATATATATATATATATATATATATATACAGTCTGCTTTATATCTGTTATTATATACAATTTATTAGCATATAAATATAGGCTATACAATAGGCTAATAAGCTTATCAAACTAAAATATGAATTTTAAAAAAATAACAGCACTTACAGAAGTTTAGTTGTTTCTGAAAACTTGCATGCAAAATGTTCAAACCTCTTGGTCATAATAAATGATTTAGTGGTTTGAATGTGTTATGGATAATTTTGCGCTGATGGATGTCTCAGTGGTAGCTTTTACTCTGTGTTGATTGAGAATCTGTAAAAATAATACACTACGTATGATCAAATAAAGTCAGAATGGACAATTCTTTTTTTTCTTTTTCTAAAGGACTGTATTATAATATTTATTATAATTGATTTAAAGCTGCGGTAGGGAACTTTTGAGGCTCTAGCGGTTAATAAACAGAACTGCTTGCGTCTTGCAGAAGAACATTGTAGCCGGATCTACTTCTCTCTGTTTATGTCTATGAAGAACCACACAGGTACTGGGTTACTCCGCCGCGGTACCCCCGAAGCAATCTAAAATAGTCCGAATATAGACACTTATTATAGATGTACCCTAGTGATTCAGGACAAGCTAAAAACATGGTTTGGAAAACGGATTCATGGTGTACTCGCTTTTTATATACATTTTTCTACGTTTTGAACACAAACAAAGTTACGGACTGGACCTCTGATTGGTTGTTTCTTAACGGGAGCGGATGACTTTCTGCAAATGGCAATAGGACCACTGGGAGGAGCCAGAGGAGCTTGATTTTTTCACAGATTATCTGACTCATATTCTACTGTCAGGACATAATGACAGGTTTAACAAATATGTAAAAAATATATTTTTACAAAAGTTACCTACTGCAGCTTTAAATGTATAAGTTCTTTTTAAACTTTAATTAATTACATGTTTAATTTAACATTAATCTTTCATTTAAATAAATTAATTTCATCTTTAACTCTCTCCTCCCCTTTTCAATGACATCTCTTCTCTTATGACATATTTACCAACATGAGGGCGGGGCAACCTGTCACTCACATGACATCGCAGCATTAGCAAACCACGTTTGACTTTACTTTTAATGCTTCAAACTTTGTGCATGCACTTCAGTCATATTACTCTCCAGTGTTTCAGTAGTTTGTCCTCTACCACTCTCTCTTCTCTTCTTTTTTTTGTCTTTGTATGTGTACTTTTGCAATATAAGCAATGTGATTTGTCATCTCAATTGCATATTCATAGATCTGTATATGAGAGTAGCCAGTTATCCTTAATGCATACATCACAGAGGAGAGTTTACTCAAGTAGTCAGATTTTATGCATTAAAATGATGGAAATCAGCACTTTCTCCAGCAATGATTAAGCTACTTAAGTCCCCTCACACAAGCAGCATCAGAAGAGATATTGTTAGATTACAGATGTGGACATGCAGCATTGTCATATGAATCATTGTATCAAAGTAGAGGTTGTTTTCTGAACCTTTCACACTAGTAAGCCAGTGGTGTGAGCCACTAAGAATGAAATTGAGAAAGATAATCTTATTCTGTTTCTTAATATGAAATGATTTGAACATGATGCTGTTTTCTTAATATACGGATACAGAATAATATTTAAAGGAATTCAAGAAAAATCATATGAATTATTGAGAAACACCTATATATCAATAATCACAACACATTTCATAAATTAACTGGTAACACTTTACAATAAGGTCCATTAGTTAATTTAGTTAATGGATTATATAACATTAACAAACAATGTGCAATACATTTTTTACAGTATTTATTAATGTTTTTAAGTTTAATTAATAAAAATACAACATTAATTAATAATAAAACTAGAAGACACAGGGTTAGTTGTAGTCTTATTGAAACATAAATTTTTTTTATTTTTAAATATATGTTTACTTTTGAATTTCAGTATGCCTAGGTCTTGGAAGAGAAAGTCAAACCAAGTGGTTTTTCAAGTTCAAGGTTTTTTTCAAGTTCAGTTTTAATATGGCCAATTACTATGACTGACATTAAAAACATACTGTACTTAAACACACACACACACACACACACACACACACACACACACCCACACACAAACGCACGTTATTCCGTTTTATTAGGATGATGCTAATGTAACACCCAAACACACACCCACGGTGATAAATTGTTAAAGCTGACACACATCTTGTAAGTTTTGTTACACACACAAAAACATAATATTTCCATTAAGAGTGTGTGTGAGTCCAGAGGGTTACATAAAACACACAGCCAGATGGCATGGCCGGAGGAAAGACTCTTAACTGAGCTGCTCAAAGGAAATAGATTTTGTGGAAGAAATAAATTACTAGGGATAAATTCAATCAATAAACACACTGGTCCATTCAGTCACAATCTATGGAGGTAAACAGTAATATCCATAAATACACAGTAGTTTTACGCGATTAAAGCAGATCAGGATGGATTAAAAGTTAGTGATGAATAAAAAAGCTTTCAAAAAACTTTTTTGTTGTTATTGTCATAATCCTTATTGGATAATGTTACAAATAACTCTGGTGGATATCATAATGTTACATCTCACCCCAGCGTATGTTACAACTAACCATGACTATGAGGTGAATTGTAACATTTCACTCCTAGTGTTTGAAACTAAACCAGGGTTTTTCTGTTTGTACTGCAAGGATAACAACTGCTATTTAATAGCAGACAATGAATCACATTTTGACCGCACTGGCTTCAAAGATCTCCAAGACACCAAGTTTCATAAATGTTACAACCATACCCAGTATCTCCTAAGTACATTATATTACCATAAGAAACTCTTGATTTAATAATGTATTAGTAAATGTTGATATTAAATTAGATTAATACATGCTTTAGAAGCATTTTGCATTGTTAGTTCATGTTAACTATAATGTCAACAAATGAACTTTAGTGTAAAGTGTTACAAGTTAACTTTCCTTTTATAAACAATGTTCACTCAATCTTCCAAAATACTCTTAATTTACTTAATTGAATACATAGTAAATATGTTTTATTTTTATAGCATTATTACAATTCAACATCCTGTTGTTGTGGCCAGTTAAATTCCAACTCCTGAACTGAAAATGAACCATTTTTTAAAGTCTAATTGTCCCAAACAAGTATGCACATAAGCAAATGTATCTACACAAAAACACACATTTGCAGAGACAACAACAAAGACACACACACATACCTAGAGTCTAGCATCATTTTCCATGGATGACTGGACACCTTTCAGACACAGTGAACCAGCTCCAGTGAACAAACAAACTTGTTGAAGATAAAATTAAATACAAAAAAAATCCTAGCTTAATCTAAGCCCTGTCTCTGAAACAATGCCTAAATGGTGGTTTTGGTGGAGCTGTCCATAGTCCTGAATTAGAACTGATTTCTTCTATTCTTTAACATTCCTCATTTGAAAAAGTACTAACTAAAAGCAGCCAGGCAATCATTTTCACAATGACTCATAGTAAATAAAAATGCCCATATAGTGCAATTAATTATAAAATCAAGTTCTGTCCCTTTTTCTAGAGTAAATAAGGTACTTGCATGTTTCATCCAACACTATACATGACTCAAATAAAGATAAAATCATGCCACATTGGTTGGATGAATGTTAGATAATCCCAACCTGGAATTCACATACAGTTTTACCAAGGACTGATTTGACTATCCTTCCTAGATTTTCATCTCTCACTTTTGTTTTTATTTCCTTTCCTTTTTTCAATTCAAAACTTTTAAGTTATCCCAAACTTCTATCCTTGAGGAGCTTACTGTTGGGCCAACACATGAACACACATACTATGGTCATATTACAGTAGGCAGGCACACACTTAAACAGAATTTCAATCAAACGTTCTTATTTCTTCGGGTTTGAAGCTCTTTGATTTTTTTCTCTCTTTCGGTGCAGTTAGACAATGAGGTTTGTTGTTGAAACATGTTTTGTCTGATTGATAGATTACAGCGAGCGCTCACCGAGCCATGCGTACTACATTACTTCCATATTCACTTTTAAGTTACAGAGAACTTCAAACCTTTGAAGCCTGAGTCTTGATGGTGTATTGAAATGGCCTCGCTCAAACTGAATACACACCTTCAAATAGGAATAAATGAAGAAATTCAATTCATTAAATCAACAGCAGGATATCCAAGAGAATAAATAAGGATGAAGAGTTAGTGTACAAGTGAAGTTTCTTCTCCCATAATCTACACATAATTCTTACAACTCATCTACATTGCAAGTGACAATATATAACTATGAGACATGATTCACAGCTTTAAGAAACATGTCGTTTCTTAACTAAAACACAACACAGAAGCAGAATGGAAATAAGATTTTAATGTGTATAAAAATTTGCATCTCATGTGCGAGACACTAAAAAAGCAACATGGCATGACGGTCCATCTGCATGTTAACATGAATAATAATAAAAAATAAAACAACTAATAAAATACAGCCAGAGGAACACATTTATGCATTCTTTGTGGACCACACCTAAACCAATGTTATTTAAAGCAAACGATAAAAACATTTACCATTCATTTTTTTTAAGTGAAAGTTAGGTCTCTTTTTCATGTATAGAAAGAGAGATAATAAAAGTACAAATATTTTGAAAATGTACATGAAAATGAATGAGTCAAGAAATTATTTCAGTTTGAATAAATGTTTTGCTGAAAGACAGAATCAGGAACAAATACAGAAAAATGAGAAAGAAAGGGAAAGATGTAAAATGTATTTATTTACTTTAAGACCTGTCGCCCCCAGCAGAGATAGCATTCAGTTTTGCTCACAGTGTGTGTGTTTCCGTGTAGGGACTTGAGACTCATGGGAAAGCATAATGTGGACGAGATGACAGACTGCAAGATGTGTCTGTATGATAAATGCGGCCCAGCACGATTCTTGAGTGTCACCATGGCTCATATGTTCAGATGCTAGTTTACCATTCGTGAACTAGGTCAGAATGGAAAAGGCAGAGCAGACGTGGATGTGGATGTGCATCTGAAAATCCCGTTCTCAGTCTCCTAACAGGCACATTGTGATGTTCGAGCTGTTTGAGGTCATGAAAATTCCCTCTGGCTGAGGCACTGATCCACTCTCCCTCCACCTCATCACCTCACGTGTTCTCCTCTGGATCTAAATCCATTCTGATCTGCTTTATTCACATAAATCTACTGTGTATTTATGGATATTACAGTTTACCTCCATAGATTATGACTGAATGGACCAGTGTGTTTATTGATTGAACTTATCCCTGTTTTTTATTACTTCCATAAATTCTATTTCCTTTGAGCAGCTCAGTTCAAAGTCTCTCCTCCGGCCATGCCATCTGGCTGTGTGGTTTATGTAACCCCCTGGACTCACACACACTCAGTATTAATGGAGGGCAGCTTTCCACATCTGCAGCAGAGGGATTTACACTGGAACTGGACTTTCATATATCTCCTCATTTCACCAAATCCAAGCAGCCAAGTGAAGGTGTCCACTATAATGCTCTCAAAACACAGCAGCATCAGTAACATGTTAATCCCTCCACACAGCGATTAAATGAGAATGTGAGATGATGCTTGTGTGCCACCTGATTGTTGGTTTACTTAACCATCAGTCATGTAATCTGTAATCGAACAGCTATTTAGATACAAACGTTGATGCTAATTCTCCCCCAATGAATGTGGAGAGCATGTTAATGAAAGAAAGACCAAATATAATATCTAGCTAAGCCACTCAGTATCATGGGAAATGTTCAGAATGAAATACTTGAGCAGTGCACAGTAAAGTGATAGTTGATGCAGCATTTTTTTTTTGTGTGTGTGTGACTTTTTTAAATTAATTTAAGATTTATGTGTTATATATACAGTCTTTAAATTAGTTTAATACAAATGAGGGGATATACTGTATACAAATGTCCATGGGGCATTATGTGTGCTAATATTAAATGAAGTTGATGAGACTTGTCTATATGGTAGGTCTCAATGGATTTCTTCATTTATGATTTCTATAAAATGTATAACGTACAATGTTAAAAGGTATGAAATGAATAAAAAATTGTATGCAATATAAGTCAAGATAAATGTTAAACAGTAGCACTGTCACATAATATTACACACGACTATTGCATGCAATTCATTTTCATGTAATTGTGTTGAAGTTTTGTGATTTTTGAAAGTCAAACTAAACAAAATGTTACTCTATAAAATGATAAAAAATAAATAAATCAAAGCTGATGAACATCCGGTTCATTCATCACACTGGAAACACTGTATTATGTGATGAAGTATTCCACGCAGTGTGCTCTGGTTATATAATTTCCTTCACATTTTGACAAATGTAGTAGGTTATACATGTGCTCTGTGCAGGCAGAAAATTTGCATACCATGCAGAGTAGGCTTTACATGCTATGTAATATTTTATTGGAAAAAAATACCAGCACTGTCTCCTCTCCTCTCTTCTGCTTTATAGGAGGAACAATAAATCAATAACTACCCTGTCACTTTCAGTGAATTAAACTCCTAAACTATGAGCTGTCTGTCATGTACAGACATCAGTAAGGGAACATAATATATGTGGGGGCTGCAGATTTACCTTCAACCCACAGGTGCCCCACAATCATGAGAAGTTTATAGGCGATCAGAGGAGTTCACTGATGGCTGACTCATAAGGCTTGAAGTTCAGCCAAAAAGAAATCTGTTGCCAGACATTACATTCAAATATACACCCTCAGAGAATGATTGCATTTTTTTCCTCTTTACATCTTCACGATGCCTTCTGTGCTAGTATGCACATGCATTGCTTACAGTGGAGGTACGGGATAAGTTATATGCCTCCGCAGTGAAAACCCTAAATGCTTTATTAGTTAACCTGAAAATGTGCCTAATGCATGCTTAAACATTTAAATTAACTTGTTTTATTCAAGTCTAATTATTTTACATAACTGAATTAACTTAAATACAATGGGCAACAAAAATCTTGTTTTTAGTCAAATCAAATAGAAATTTATACTAAAAAAAAGGCAGTTTTGTTTTATAATAATATTTATATTTGTAATGTTTAATTATAAAAATATGTAATTTATATTTATATATGAAATATCCTGTCCACTGTTGAATAATGAAATGATATTGATAGTTTTTTTGTCATGATATCTGTAATATAACATTTTCATCTTAAAGGGGCCATAGATGTTGCTAAAAAGAACATAATTTTATGTATTTGGTGTAATGAAATGTTATATATGGTTTAAGGTTCAAAACAGATTAATTTCCACATACTGTACAATATTGTTTCTCCTCTGTGCCCTGCCTTTCTAAAAGGCATTGTTTTTTACCAAGCTCATCGGTCTGAAAAGCGAGATGTGCTCTGATTGGCCAGCTATCTAGTGCATTGTGATTGGCTGAATGCCTCAAGTTTGTGATGGAAATGTCACACCCCTTAACATACTGTGATGGCATGTCCCGCCCCCGTCAGAACACCGGAAGGAGAAGACAAAAACAATAAAACCCATTACAATAAAACCCATATACTGTCTTTTAAGGCGTTGCATGGCATCGTGCCACACTGCGTAAACATAAAACCATGTCTGCATTTGTGTTTGGAGAAATTACAAACAACAAGCTCTACACTGATTTGAATCATCAGTGGCAAATCCTTTACACATGTAAATGTACTTACAGACTGTGAGTCAGAACAGCCGTAAGTACTGTCAGTGGCAAATCCTTTACACACGTAAACGTACTTACAGACTGTGAGTCAGAACAGCCGGCATTGTAGTCTACTCTCCCAGGATCAGGAAACAGTCCTTCATAAAATGTGCTGCACACACCTGAATACTTGGGTTGAACTGCTCTGGAACAGTGTTGTAAATACAACTTAACCACTGATTTCTAGATGTGTCGAGCTTGTAACACTCCAAAAATTAAATCACATCATATGACCCCTTTAAAAATCTTCTCCAAAATAAAGATGAATTGTATCTTTTTTTTGAATTTTTACTTGATTGTTACACTGGAAAAACAGTAAGCTACAGTAACATCTAAATTAATTAGTTTTAATCAACTAAAATATAATTTAACATTACATAATCAGCCTAAATACATTAATTTATAAAAACAAAAATATTTATAGTTTAGATCAGGTAGAAATAGCTCTTTAAAGTAATGATTGCAGATTTTTACAGTGTACACACACACACACACACAAACACACAAAGGAAACAAAACAACAACATAAATAACATTTCTGAGGGCTTGTTAACGTGTGTTTTAAATTAGATTTTTTATAGATCTCAGGCATGTTAATTTGCCATTAAATCAATTTAATTCTTGCTTCATGCTTCTTTATTGTTACTATATCCATATCCATAACCATATACTTGAATTAATGCTGCACTGTTTTGTTAAGCAACTGAGATGACAGAGAAGCCAAATCAATACATTAAAGTCAGCATTAACAGCACAGACCATTCTTTTACTACTTTCATGTGATACCCACCATCACATACCCACCTCACCATCACCCAACATCACAAGTGTATCACATTCTAAACTGAAAAAGATATCCATAAAATCCTGTGCAACATTAATGAGCTTTTCTTCTTACCACTGTCTCCAAGGAAACATTATGACATTTGCACAAAGGTCACTATAAATAACAGTGTTGATGTTGAGGGATCCATTCGTGTCACTACAACGCGCTGAACAAACCCACCCAGAGCACATCTTTTGAGCTAACCTTTATGGCAGGCAATAGTCACAAAATAATCTCATCTTTGTGTAAAACAGTTAGGTGAGTGTAATTAATAAATTAGTCTGGCACATTGAAGAGCCATATCTTGTCAAAGTGGCCAGTGTGGTGGATGGAAGGATGTGTGGAGACACACACACACACACACACAAGTGGTCTGACCTCTGATATAGAGGCCTCCTCATGGGGCTCCACAGCAAACAGAGCGTGAGATGAGTAAAAACAGGTCTGAGATGCAGCCAGGAAGGAGAGAAAGACAGTGTAGACCTGACTGCGATGGGATGAGCGAGTAAGACAGGGAGAAAAAAAATATCCTGTCAAGGAATGAATACTGAATCCAGTAGCAAATGGAGCAAAACAGTTTATTCAAAAAGACAGAGAACAATAATACAGGATGGCTAGAATAGTGGATCGCTGATAGTAAAACAGGCCTTGGCAGCAAGGAGACTGCAATGGGCTGTGCAACAACTGCTGACAGAAAAGTTCTGGAAAATCCAGAGAGAAAGAAGCAAAGATACTCTGAACAGGAACAAAACTATGATAGAGGAAACCGTAGAGTAAACTGAATGGAACAAAACAACAGCAGATAAGCACACCAATGATTTAAAAAAGACAAGAGCAAACACTTCATATATATATATATATATATATATATATATATATATATATATATATATATATATATATATATATATATATATATATATATATAGCAATCATAACGAGCTTCAGATGTACAGAACTGATTAGCTCGTCAGCTGAACAGTGTTGCCCCAGCAACAAGTGCCACCAATGCATGACAAAGTGACACAAAACAAACAGGAAACAAACCTGTGAACACCTCCCGGCGCTATCATAGGAGCCTACCTGTCGATTATAATCATCGATAATAGGGGTGCCCCGATCACGATCGGCCGATCGTTAATGCGCATCTCGTCAGTAAAGCCGGTTTTCTAATCAGCGGTTAATTCCATCAGGTGCGTGATTTCACATAGAGCAGCTGTTACTACACAGAGCCGTCAGTTAACAACGGTCACGCTGGAGGCGTTCCCAAAGCATTCTCTTTTCATTTCTTCTACTCTGGTGATCTCTTGAGGTTTGTGGTTTAGTAGAACTCCCCAAATTAGGTTAGCTCAAGTTGTAGGTCACCTTAGCCTCCTTGATCCTCTTGAGTCTCTAGGTTGAGCTAATGCTCCTTACCTATGAGTAGGTGTACAGTAGTTGAGCATTTTACTCCCCTGAGGGCTGCTTGTGGGTATGTCTCTGGTACAGTATCCTGGTTCCCTTGATAGCAGGTTGCAGAGTTTGTCTTAATAGGCCTCCCGGTTCATACCATCACTGGAGAGCCTCTACTCTCTTTAGGATGTCCCAGAATAGCACTGCAACCTCAGGTGGTTAGGCCCTCTGGGTCTCCTTGAGGTGGTAGCATCCAGGTTTAGCATAGCAGTACTCCTCTCACTCCAGAGTAATATTGTCACGTAACGAGACGCTTGAAAGACGGCGAGAGAACCAAGTGCTGGTAAGTGTGATTTATTCAAGGGATAATCCAGAGGGGTAAACAGTCCAGGCAGGGGTCAAAACCAAAACATCAATCCACATACAACAAGACACGAAGACAAGGCAAGACAAGGCAAGAATGACGGACATGAATAATATACTGACATTAAACAAGGACTCCGTAACATAGACTAAGACAGACTGGGTATTTATACACAGAAGGATAATGGGGAAACAGGAGACAGGTGGGGGGAACAATCAATTACGCAACAAGGAGGAAGGTGACCATATAAGGGAACAGGAAGTGATCTGGGACAGACACCGTGAGAAGGAGGACATCTAGTGGAACCCCGGGGAACAACAACCCAGACACTGTGACAAATATTGCATACCTTGCTCCCTGATGAACTCACTGGGTGTTTTGGCTTTGAGAAGCCACCCTGGCCAAGTTGCTCATGAGGTGAGCTAATTCATATCTTGCCCTATCTTGAGATCTAAGCTCCCGTGTGACAATTCTGCAAATGTACTGAGCTTGACTTCTCCGTCTCATTGAGTTGAGTAACTCCACTCTTGGAAACCCACTCTGCAGATATGACAGGTTGTTAGGCCCTCTATGGACCTCCCTATTATAATGACCACATGGTGGAACAATTGAATCTCTCCTTTCTTTGTGAGTGTATTGAGTACACTGTTTACCCTTAGGTATGAGTATGATGGTACTTCCTTCATTCTGAAAGCCTATTACTGAGTACTCGCTCTGAAAAGCTCTAATCATGTGCATGAATGGTTTTGGGTCCCATCCTGTTTTCGTGGTTGAGCTGGCAATGCTCCCCTTGGTTATAAAGGCTGATTTTTACTTCTGCATTGGACCTGTAGGCTATGCGTCAGTTTTAATTTACACTTCTGCATCGTTGTCCGCGTTGACGTGCAGTACACATGCAAATCGCTAGTCTGCAGTGTCTACGCGCATGTTGCTGGTATAACCCGTGTACCACGACAAAAGCCAAAGAAGAAACGGCTCGTTGGAGAGGCATTATAGCCATGATGGTGGCAAATAAATATCAAATCATTAAGTCATTATTTAAAACTACTAAAAGGAGACAACAATGGACCAGGAGAAGATAACATTCTTTCAATCTCCAAAATGACTTGTAGCATGGCATCTCAGCATTGTTTGCCGTGGACAACTACTGATGTATAATGTTATGTAGTATAATAAATGAAAATACACTTATTCTTTGCTTTATTTTGTTTTATATAAGAAGGTGTAACATTAAAATATATTAAAGTGCACATAAAAACAAAAATCAAGTAAATATGGAGGGAGGAGTTCTAGCAGACCAATTACAGCACTTGCGATCTGGTTAGAATTGACGCACTGTTCGATTTTTGCTGAGGTGCATGTCAGGCAATGGTATAGGATGTGTGTCTATGCATTACCACAAGCCTCTTCAGCAGGCTCCTTTCAAGCCTTGCCGAATCTTCCTTTATACTGAGGTGTTGAGAGTGTAACGGAACCCTGTATGCAGCTCTATTACATTGAGAGGCCTCCTTTCTGCTACCCTGTTAGACTGCCCTTTCTGGTTGAATTTGGCATCGCTCTCCTCAATACGGGAGGATTGCCTATGAGCCTGCTGCTCCAAGGCTGAAAATGTGAGTTATCTTATCAATTTTAAAATCTTATACTCCACTTTCAGGGATCTGTATGCAGCTTCTGCTCATGGTTAAGCTTGGCAGTGTTCTCCTCACCGCATGAGGCTTATCTTATGAGCCTGCTGCTCCCAGAGCAATCATGTGAGTTGTCTTCTCTTAAGAGCCAAGGACTCCGTTCCTGGAGCTCTGTAGGGAGAATACCAGGTTGTTAGTTCATCTTTTGTCTCCCTGTTATGCTCTCATGGTTGAGCTTGGCAGTGCTCATTGCACAGTAGGGCAGTGTTTCCCAACCTTTTTTTCTGCCATGGCACAGTTTTGGTTAATAAAAGATACTGTAACAGAAATGAGTTGAACCAGACAAATTAAAGAGTCTATCAAAGCTGTTTGGAACACGAGCCGAATTCCTCAGGAAGTCATAAATCAGTTCTAGTGCCACAAGAACCAAGAAAGATGACCAACCAGCTTGTGCACACAACAGCTTTCAGCATTAAAACCACTAGAACAATTATTGACAATTTTAATTTGCAGAAGCGATTGTCGATTTAATTTGCAGAAGTTGTTGTTCATAATTGAAATGCAACGCTGGACATCACATGGAAACCCAGGAGTTAAACACTTCCATTGCCTTCCCCCACCTAGCAGAACCAGACTGAAATTCCTAAGGGGGGGAAGGGCTTTAAACCTCTGTCTTCACAGAAAAGTCTTTGTCTTGAGAATGGCAAATAAACTGCTTTTGTACATATATATGGACCAGAATGAACTCAAAAATACTTATAAATGAATCAGTCCATCGCTTCACTCCATATTCATTTATGTGTAACCCACACATTTGACTATCATGTTATAATTACTTATTGTGTATGTTTTTAATAACTATGGGATAGCTTAAGGATACATAGTCATGTCTGGTATGTGTGTGATTGAATCTACTTGTTTGAAATAGCCCTGACAATCATTTATTTGTCACATGTATCATATTCGTGTTAAAGGAATCATGTCCAAAATTATACCCTGCAAGAGCAGGAAAATTCGGACCACATGCTTGGTAAGATAAACATATGATTTATGATACCCCCGAGCCAAGACAATATCTGATTGGTCAAGACAACATTTGAGGTGTGGCCAACAGGCCAGTTTAAAAACTGAGGACACCATAAAATCTTTGCTTTTAGTTTTAGCCTTGCTTGTACTATCAGTCATGCATGCTCTTAGCTTTTAGTCTTTGCTTTTAGTCTCTAGCTTTTAGTCTGTAGCTCTGCTGCTGCTATCAGTCATGCCAGTTTCTAGTCTCTAGCTATGCTTCTGCTAGCTTGTAGCTTCTAGCCATGCTGTTTAGTCGTCACTGTTCTTTGAGCGTGGTTCCAGCGTGCTTCGGCCTGCAAGCTACTTAGCCACGATGAGAAGGAACACAACCTTGTAAACTCAACTCAAGTCCGTCTCTTGATTGTTTACAGCAATAAGTGAACTTAAAAGTAAACATCTGAGATCGTACAATAAATTTCGTGTGTATTTGTATTTGCAACAATGCAATGATTCATGTGTAACGTTAATCCACTAGAGTGTGTTTTGGTTGCCATAGTGATGACCGTGACCCGGAAGCCTTAACGTACTTCCGGAGCAACTCTGAACTGTGCACGCACAGCGCACTAGTGTAAACAAACTCCACGGTGTTGCTAAGCTAACGAAACCATTGCATTTACATTGAAGTCTATGCTCAAGCCACTAGCCTCAAACGTTAGCCGTTAGCATTACAATCCAGTGGATGAATAGTGTGTGTTTGTGCGACGCTGACGTGATTTAACCCTTTAAACATCTTAACTAACACTTGTTAGTCTCTTTCTCTTTTATTGCTCTCTTTTCTCACTAAACCACTTATTTTCATTTTACTAGAAAGGGAAATACTAACCCACAATTATTAACAATTGAAACAATTGAAACATTAAATTTATTTTGAATCATTTAAAATTTCCCTCTCAGATCATTTCATATGATCTTTTATTTCTAGTATTCTCTTTTGGGCCTAATTATTTTAGGAATGGATAAGCCTTTAACTTTGGAAGTTTAAGTAAATGTATTCTTCCCAATTTATTTATTACCCATCTGAATATATGCTATTCAGACCTTTACTTATCTGAATGAGTTTTACCCCTCTTTCTGTTTTGGTTATACACTTAACCACTATTGTTTTACTTATTGATTTCTTCTATTTAATTTCATTTTTGCATGTTTTGCCCATTTATTAATTTTTTTTATTTTACTTTTTCTAACCATTTCTTTAACCTAGCTTGGGATCGACACACCTGAGCCCTAAAAGGAGACATTGTTATCCCTCACTACGAGTTCAAATAAATTAGAAAGACAACTCTCTTTCACTTAAAGTTATTTTGTTTGATTAGTTGTGCAGCAACTAAAACAACGCTCTCCTTGTAGTTGAGATAATCGCTACTGAGACTTACCATATCCGTCCTCTCTATCCTTTACTTTCCTCTTCTCTTTTTACATTTGTAGGACATGTAAGAACCATCAATCAATTCTAAGTTAATTAAATACACAATCGTGCCAAAGACGACGAATCATTCTTACGAATTTTGATTGTAATCAACCTCTCCTTTGTTCTTCCTAACCTCCCTGCATTTGGAAACGCAATCCAAGTTTTAGCATCTCATCCAACGTTGTGTAAGGGAAACAGGTCAATTTAGCTCAAAGGGAATCATTTAAGATTTTAAAGGGAATTTGAACAGAATCACTGTTTCACGGCTGCTCACGGAGACGCGCCTGCGGTTCAGTGAACGAGCCGTTTAACATCAAATCTGCGCTGGATACTAATATCCAAACTATAGTGAAAACACTATCAATTAGCACAGTAACAAGATCGGCAGCTTAAGACATTAACTTGTAAGCACAAAACACAAGATACTTCTCTTTTGAATATGAATAAGGCTTTATTAGATAAATCTAAGACATATAAACTAATCTAACACATAAACGCACGCACACACACATTCACACAAGTTGCAGGAAGATCGAAAGTTAGGGAAAGATGAGTTTAAGAGAATGGAAATATGGAATCCCAAGTTTACAGCAATACGTTAAATTGCATAGACATGAACAAC
This sequence comes from Carassius gibelio, assembly GCF_023724105.1. Classification (NCBI taxonomy): domain Eukaryota; kingdom Metazoa; phylum Chordata; class Actinopteri; order Cypriniformes; family Cyprinidae; genus Carassius; species Carassius gibelio. Next base: position 15,438,736 of record NC_068391.1, read on the forward strand.
CATCAATCACGTAATTAGCCCTTGCATTGAGTTCCTCAATGGGTTAAAATTATATTAGATACACCAGCACAACAAATATCTGGGAATACGTTGCCTTCGTTTGCTGTGAAAGGGACTCCCGTTGAAAGGGGTATCCCGGTGTCGCTGATTGGCTGGAAGTTCAGTTGGCTGAAGTGACGTCTTGGGGAGCCCGTGCTTGGGCGTTGGCTGAAGCTGGAGAGTCGTGTGCGCTGGTCGAAGTTGAACGGGCATCCTAAGGCCAGGCGTCGGAGACTCGACGTTACAAAACTTAACTCAGAACACGAAACTCTCAAACGGAAAAGAAAAGAAATAAAGTTTGACGAGACTAGGTTGTGTTCCTTCTCATTGTGGCATAAGTAGCAGCAGGCAGGCACGCTGGAACCGCGCTCAAAGGACCATGATGACTAACCGCATGGCTAGATGCTACAAGCTAAAGCTAGGTAGCAAAGCTACAAGCTAAGAGCAGGCATGACTGATAGCACGAGCAAGGCTGGAACTAAAAGCAAAATTTCATGGGGTCCAAAGTATTTAAAACTTCCTTGTGGGCCACCCCTCAAATGTTGCCTTGACCAATCAGATATGGTCTTGAGTCTGGGGTATCATAAATTATTTGTTTATCTTACCAAGCATGTGGTTCTTGCCTCACAGGGTCTAATTTTGGACATGATTCCTATAACATGATTATGATATATTTTACAAATAAATGATTGTCAGGACAATATCAAGCAAGAAAATTCGATTATGTCAATACTAGACATGACTATGTATCATATAGTTATCAAAAGACATACACAATAAGTGATTATACATGATAGTCAAATGTGTGGGTTACACATAAATGAATATGGAGTTAAGCAATGGAACGATTCATTTACAAGTCTTTTTGAGTTCATTCTGGTCCATATATAATGTATAAAAAGCAGTTTCTTTGCCATTCTCTGGCAAAGGGACTTTTCTGTGAAGACAAAGGTTTAAAGCCCTTCCCCCTTAGGAATTTCAGTCTGGTTTCACTGGCTGGGGGGGAAGTCAATGCAAGTATTTAACTTGATCTCCTGGGTTTACATGTGATGTCCAGCGTTGCATTCCAATCACGAACAATAAATTTGACAATCTCTTCTTCGAATTAAAATTGTCAATAATTGTTATATTGGTGTTAATGTTGAAAGCTGTTGTGTGAACAAGTTGGTTGGTTGGTTATCTTGCTTGGTTCTTGTGGCACTAGAACTGATTTATGACTTCCTGAGGAGTTCGGCTCTTGTTTCAATGCACACAGCTCTGATAGACTCTTTGATTTGTCTGATTCGACTCATTTCTGCTACATATATCCCCCTTTCGATCGGCGAGGTGTTTAGGTGAAGACATCGTCGATCGCTGGAGAAACAAAGGCAGAAGAAGCAGACAAACACAGCAAACAGCAAGACAACACCTCCATGACAATTACTGTACTGGTGCAGGCATCAGGTTATTTAGGTACACGTGGTTAAGTTCAATTAGTCAATGTAGTTTAGCACATTGAGGATAGTTTAGATCGTCTTGGAAATTGTTTTTATTTTGATTCATCAATCAAATTTGTGGTTAACTTTGTTTGGTTCTTCTAGGTTGTCTTACTTTACATGTTTACCATTAGTTTTTTAGTAATTTCATTTTCAATTCAATGAATTGACCTATCATGCATGGAGCTCTCTGGCTTCCATTCAGTTTAGAGTGGCTGGCGGATATTAGGTGTTGCGAGTCAATCCTAATATCAGACCTTCGACCCTCGCAGGGTGTCTAGGCATTTCACCTACTCAGGAAAGAGGGGAAGGAGAAGGATAGGTAGAAGAAGAACAAAACAAAACAAGGCTGCTGTGGGTTTTCCTAGCATGGGTTACAACTACTATTGAGCTAGGATGTCAGGTGCAGCTAGTGTGTCATGAACCTTAACTTAGTGTCAGGTGTTCTACCTATTGTGAGGATGGCTGCACGTTTCTTCATGGTGGGTATGTGTAACTTTGTTACACTAAAAGTTGGATATTCTACCTGTGGGAAGAATATGTTTGTTGACTGTGTTATCAGTAGATGTGTTTACCTCTGGGTGTAGGTAATGTTGTGTGTTACTGGTGTAGTGCATGTGTGGTCAGATCTGTTCAAGTCTGTGTTGTCTCCCCCTTTTTCTAGCATGTCACTGAAGACTGGCTCTCTGCATCCTTGGCTTGGATGAGGGCGTGTCCATGGTCTAATGAGGGGTCAGTCCAGCAAGGCAGGAAGTTCTTTGGCAGACAGTCGGAGGCAGTTTGGCATGGCTGTGTGAAGCTGAGTTGCAAAACTTGTCTCCTATGTTGCATTCTTCTTGTGATGCCTTCTGGCTGTAGCAGATTTTCTGACCTTCTGTGCTCTGGTGGTTGCTGTTGCACAGACAGGGAATTTGGAACTTGGAGTTGGAGTTCATTTGACAGTTTGTTAGTGACTGAGGTGATGTCCTTTAGTACCTCAGATTTTTCATCAACAGTTGGCCGTTAAAGACTTGTTCATTCTGGGTTGTTGTTGAACAGGTGCTTGTCATCTCTGATGCGGTGCACCAGGTGATCACCGGCCTTCCGTTCTGTCGTTGGTCACAGCGAGCATGACTCAACTTTGTGGTCACCTGCATGTAAATTGTCTTGAAGGAACTCTCTTAGTTGTTCCATGACTTGTTCCGTGTCTTCTAATGGTAAGCGGTTATGTTCTTGTGAGTACTCAGCACTGTGCATGTCTGAGTGGTGCTGAGGTGGGTTTTGTTGTCGCTTACCCACACGAGTTGCTCTTGGATGAGTCAGGTGATTACCTTTGGATATCTGGTTAGGTTTCCAGATGTTATCCTTTTGGTTTCTTGAGAAGCGTGGCTGGTCCCATGGATTTTTCCGGCAGTTGGGCTGAAAGCGGTCGTGGATATGGGCGTCACGTTCTCTGTGCTCTTGATGGAAGACTCTGGTGTTGTGATGCCACTGGGTGTCGTCCAGTGCAAGACTTGAGTCTTTGTTGACAGAGTTCAAGAGTGTTGAGGTTTTGTTACCTTTCTTTGAGGCCAACTTCTGCTTGTTATAGGCCTTCTGTGTTAGGTCACGCAACTGTTGGATGGTCATGGAGTTCGGACAGGCCATGACACCTAGATGGTGACTGACTCCAGGGTGCAGATTCTTTAGGAAGAGGGTTTTGAAGTTCACATCCTCTTCAAGGTCAGGGCTGTTGTGTGCACCAAAGTAGGCTTGTCGGAGTCGGTTGTAATAAGCTTGTGGAGTCTCTTGACGACCTTGTTTGGTTTCCAAGGCAGTTAACAGTCCATGTTCAGACTCTGGGTCTGTAAACTCTTTAATCAGGACCTCACGAAGTCGCTGGTAGTTTGACTTGGTTTGACTGGGCTGTCGATCTAGAAAGTTTCGTACCTCGGGACTGGACGTGGCTCTAAGGAGGTATAACCAGTCTCTGTCAGTCACATGAGGTCTCACTTCCAGGTGAAATTCGATATCTCGCAGGTAAGCTTGGATGTCGGGGCTCTCTGTGGAGTTCGGGTTGAACCTGCTGATGTTTTTAGACAGCTTGTTGAGGTCTTTGATTGTCATCCCGTGTGCAGCTTCAAGGCCTTGGATGGGAGGTTTTCTTTCGTTGGCAGGAAAGGGTTGTGTGGCGAAGGCAGGTGAGGTTTTGGGTTGTGGCCCTTCGCTCCTTTCGTCATATGCCAGTTCTTGGACGTGGGACTCTGCTCTGCTCAGCAGTGATGAGGCTAAGAGAGGTTTCTCTTTCCTTGGCTCTTGTTTGTGCTTGTAAGCACTTTGGAGTTCTTTTCTGACCATGTAGAGCTCATCGTTGGTATCGTCTAGTTGTTGGGTCAGATTGTCCGTTTCAGTTCTGTACCTTTCAAGGTGGTCTTTCAAAGCACTATTTTCAGAATTCTTGTTTCTGATGTCTATCTTGGCTTTCTCTAGTAGCTGTTCGGCATACTGGAGTCTGTTTACCAGGTCTTTCTGAGCAGCCGTTGCATGTTGCTGGTCGAGCTGAGCTGCTGCCAGGGCTGCTTGGAGCTTCATAACTTGTTCTGTTGTATCCTGCTCCCTCTCGCTGGGTGCTTTGAGTTGATCTTGAACTTTCACTTCCAGCTTGTCTATGCGACGTTCAGCACGTGTCAGCTCCTCTTGAAGGTGGGTGATGTGCTTGTCGCTCAGTTTCAGCTGGGTGGTGAAGGCATAGCTTAGTGAGCTTGTGATCTTGACTAGCTCCTCGTGGTTGTTGTTCTGGCTTGGATCTTGTGTCAGGAATCTTCTCAGGATTAGGATTATTATTAAAAATAATAACAGTTCAAATGTCTTTGGAGTGAGGCTATCTGTTATGCCTCTCAGCCAAATGTTCACATCTTCCCCATGGGAAATGGGGTCTGCAGTCTGCGGCATGTTGGCACGCTGGGGAGAAGAGAGACTGACACAGATCTGTGTGGAGTAAAAGCCTATGTGTGGTGGGACAACTAAGTGTTGTATCAGTGATTGTGAACCACTAGTGAAATGTGGTGATGACTGTGTTGGTCTCAGGGTGTCTAAGTAGACGAGAGATGCGAAGACTTTGTCACTCTAATGAGGAAGAGGAAAAGAGAGACAGAGGTGAAAAACAAATTCAAATGAGAAGCAAAATTTATGTTTTTCAAATGAGGAAAATTATTTTTTTTCCAATTAAATGTTATCAAAAACGTAAACAATATTATTATATTTCTTTCTTTGGACAAAAGAATACAATAATAATTCTGATATCTCTTTTCTTAGTCTGACAGGATTGACACCGTACACCTTTCAGTTGGACCGCTCACCAGGGAGTCAGCGAGGCGACAGTTGCTCAACACGTATCTCTATTAAATTGATCTCAATGTTGGATGAGATGCTAAAACTTGGATTGCGTTTCCAAATGTAGGGAGGTTAGGAAGAACAAATGAGAGGATGATTACAATCAAATTCATAAGGATGATTCGTCGTCTTTGGCACGATTGTGTATTTACTTCACTTAGAATTGATTGATGGTTCTTACATGTCCTACAAATGTAAAAAGAGAAGAGGAAAGTAAAGGAGAGAGAGGACGGAGATGGTAAGTCTCAGTAGCGGTTATCTCAACTACAAGGAGAGCGTTGTGTTAGTTGCTGCACAACTAATCAAACAAAATAAACTTTAAGTGAAAGAGAGTTGTCTTTCTAATTTATTTGAACTCGTAGTGAGGGATAACAATGTCTCCTTTTAGGGCTCAGGTTTGTCGTTCCCAGGCTAGGATACACAAAAGGAATGGTAAGAAATAGGAAAATTAAAAATTAATAAATGGGCAAAATATGCAAACATGAAATTAAAAAGAGGAAATCAATACGTAAAACAATAGTGGTTAAGTGTATAACCAAAACAGGAAGAGGGGTAAAACGCATTCAAATAAGTAAAGGTCTGAATAGCATATATTCAGATGGGTAATAAATAAATTAGGAAGAATAAGTTTACTTAACTTCCAAAGTTCAAGGCTTATTCATTCCTAAAATAATTAGACCCAAAAGAGAATACTAGAAATAAAAGATCATATGAAATGATCTGAGAGGGAAATTTTAAATGATTAAAAATAAATTTAATGTTTCAATTAAATTTCAATTTGACAATTAATAATTGTGAGTCAGTATTTCCCTTTCTAGTAAAATGAAAATAAGTGGTCTAGTGAGAAAAGAGAGTAATAAAAGAGAAAGAGACTAACAAGTGTTAGTTAAGATGTTTAAAGGGTTAAATCACGTCAGCGTCGCCCAAACACACACTATTCATCCACTGGATTGTAATGCTAACGGCTAACCTTTGAGGCTAGTGGCTTTAGCATAGACTTCAATGTAAATGCAATGGTTTCGTTAGCTTAGCAACTCCGTGGAGTTTGTTTACACTAGAGTCGACGCGCTGCGCAGTTCAGAGTTGCTCCGGGAGTACGTTAAGGCTTCCGGGCCAGATGTTTACTTTTAAGTTCACTTACTGTTGTTAACATTGAAGAGACGGACTTGAGTTCTAGCTGCTCTAGCTGTTTCATTCGAGGGGGCGCGCGCTGCTTACGTCACGGGTGTCACAAACACACACACATACTCACGTCTCGCAAGCTTCTCAGCTTTCATTCCTTTAGCAAAATCAAAGATTAAATAACTTGGTTTATGCTCACAATTTAGATTAAACTGCCCGCATTTTCTCCACCATAATAAATGTAACGGAAACAGGTCAATTTAGCTCAAAGGGAATCATTTAAGATTTTAAAGGGAATTTGAACAGAATCACTGTTTCACGGCTGCTCACGGAGACGCGCCTGCGGTTCAGTGAACGAGCCGTTTAACATCAAATCTGCGCTGGATACTAATATCCAAACTATAGTGAAAACACTATCAATTAGCACAGTAACAAGATCGGCAGCTTAAGACATTAACTTGTAAGCACAAAACACAAGATACTTCTCTTTTGAATATGAATAAGGCTTTATTAGATAAATCTAAGACATATAAACTAATCTAACACATAAACGCATGCACACACACATTCACACAAGTTGCAGGAAGATCGAAAGTTAGGGAAAGATGAGTTTAAGAGAATGGAAATATGGAATCCCAAGTTTACAGCAATACGTTAAATTGCATAGACATGAACAACCATCAATCACGTAATTAGCCCTTGCATTGAGTTCCTCAATGGGTTAAAATTATATTAGATACACCAGCACAACAAATATCTGGGAATACGTTGCCTTCGTTTGCTGTGAAAGGGACTCCCGTTGAAAGGGGTATCCCGGTGTCGCTGATTGGCTGGAAGTTCAGTTGGCTGAAGTGACGTCTTGGGGAGCCCGTGCTTGGGCGTTGGCTGAAGCTGGAGAGTCGTGTGCGCTGGTCGAAGTTGAACGGGCATCCGAGGTCAGGCGTCGGAGACTCGACGTTACAAAACTTAACTCAGAACACGAAACTCTCAAACGGAAAAGAAAAGAAATAAAGTTTGACGAGACTAGGTTGTGTTCCTTCTCATTGTGGCATAAGTAGCAGCAGGCAGGCACGCTGGAACCGCGCTCAAAGAACCATGATGACTAACCGCATGGCTAGATGCTATAAGCTAAAGCTAGGTAGCAAAGCTACAAGCTAAGAGCAGGCATGACTGATAGCACGAGCAAGGCTGGAACTAAAAGCAGACTAAAAGCCGACATGGCTAATAGCAGCAGCTAGGGACTAAAAGCAAGGCATGACTGATAGCACAAGCAATGCTAGAACTAAAAGCAAAATTTCATGGGGTCCAAAGTATTTAAAACTTCCTTGTGGGCCACCCCTCAAATGTTGCCTTGACCAATCAGATATGGTCTTGAGTCTGGGGTATCATAAATTATTTGTTTATCTTACCAAGCATGTGGTACTTGCCTCACAGGGTCTAATTTTGGACATGATTCCTATAACATGATTATGATATATTTTACAAATAAATGATTGTCAGGACAATATCAAGCAAGAAAATTCGATTATGTCAATACTAGACATGACTATGTATCCTATAGTTATCAAAAGACATACACAATAAGTGATTTTACATGCTAGTCAAATGTGTGGGTTACACATAAATAAATATGGAGTTAAGCAATGGAACGATTCATTTACAAGTCTTTTTGAGTTCATTCTGGTCCATATATAATGTATAAAAAGCAGTTTCTTTGCCATTCTCTGGCAAAGGGACTTTTCTGTGAAGACAAAGGTTTAAAGCCCTTCCCCCTTAGGAATTTCAGTCTGGTTTCACTGGCTGGGGGGGAAGTCAATGCAAGTATTTAACTTGATCTCCTGGGTTTACATGTGATGTCCAGCGTTGCATTCCAATCACGAACAATACATTTGACAATCTCTTCTTCGAATTAAAATTGTCAATAATTGTTATATTGGTGTTAATGTTGAAAGCTGTTGTGTGAACAAGTTGGTTGGTTGGTTATCTTGCTTGGTTCTTGTGGCACTAGAACTGATTTATGACTTCCTGAGGAGTTCGGCTCTTGTTTCAATGCACACAGCTCTGATAGACTCTTTGATTTGTCTGATTCGACTCATTTCTGCTACAGTTGAGATCAATTTAATAGAGATATGTGTTGAATAACTGTCGCTCCCTGGTGAGCGGTCCAACTGTAAGGTGTATGGTGTCAATCCTGTCAGACTAAGAAAAGAGATATCAGAATTATTATTGTATTCTTTTGTCCAAAACAAGAAATACAATAATATTGTTTACCTTTTTTATAACATTTAATTGGAAAAAAATAATTTTCCTCATTTGAAAAACATAAATTTTGCTTGTCATTGAATTTGTTTTTCACCACTGTCTCTCTTTTCCTCTTCCTCATTAGAGTGACAAAGTCTTCGCATCTCTATTCTACTTAGACCCCCTGAGACCAACACAGTCATCACCACATTTCACTAGTAGTTCACAATCACTGATATAACACTTAGTTGTCCCACCACACATAGGTTTTTACTCCACACAGATCTGTGTCAGTCTCTCTTCTCCCCAGCGTGCCAACATGCCACAGACTGCAGACCACATTGCCCATGGGGAAGATGTGAACATTTGGCTGAGAGGCATGACAGACAGCCTCACTCCAAAGACATTTGAACTGTTATTATTTTTAATAATAATCCTAATCCTGAGAAGATTCCTGACACAAGATTCAAGCCAGAACAACAACCATGAGGAGCTAGTCAAGATCACGAGCTCACTAAGCTATGCCTTCACCACCCAGCTGAAACTGAGCGACAAGCACATCACCCACCTTCAAGAGGAGCTGACACGTGCTCAACATCGCATAGACAAGCTGGAAGTGAAAGTTCATGATCAACTCAAAGCACCCAGCGAGAAGGAGCAGGAAACAACGGAACAAGTTATGAAGCTCCAAGCAGCCCTGGCAGCAGCTCAGCTCGATGAGCAACATGCAATGGCTGCTCAGAAAAACCTGGTAAACAGACTCAAGTATGCCGAACAGCTACTAGAGAAAGCCAAGCTAGACATCAGAAACAAGAATTCTGAAATCAGTGCTTTGAAAGACCACCTTGAAAGGTACAGAACTGAAAAGGACAATCTGACCCAACAACTAGACGATACCAACGATGAGCTCTACATGGTCATCAAAGAACTCTAAAATGCTTACAAGCACAAACAAGAGCCAAGAAAAGAGAAACCTCTCTTAGCCTCATCACTGCTGAGCAGAGCAGAGTCCCACGTCCAAGAACTGGCATATGACGAAAGGAGTGAAGGGCCACAACCCACCTGCCTTTCCCACACAACCCTTTCCTGCCAACGAAAGAAAACCTCCCGTCCAAGACCTTGGAGCTGCACACGGGATGACCATCAAAGACCTCAACAAGCTGTCTGAAAACATCAACAGGTTCAATCCGAACTCCACAGAGGGCCACGACATCCAGGCTTATCTGCGAGATATCGAATTTCATCTGGAAGTGAGACCTCATGTGACTGACAGAGACTGGTTATACCTCCTTAGAGCCACGTCCAGTTCCGAGGTATGAAACTTTTTAGATTGACAGCCCAGTCAAACCAAATCAAACTACCAGCAAATTTGTGAGAACCTGATTAAAGAGTTTACAGACCCAGAGTCTGAACATGTACTATTAACTGCCTTGGAGACCAAACAAGGTCGTCAAGAGACTCCACAAGCTTACTACAACCGACTCCGACAAGCCTACTTTGGTGCACACAACCAACCTGACCTTGAAGAGGATGTGAACTTTAAAAGCCTCTTCCTAAGAAATCTGCACCCTGGAGTCAGTCACCATCTAGGTGTCATTGCCTGTCCGAACTCCATGACCATCCAACAGTTGCGTGACCTTACACAGAAGGCCTATAACAAGCAGAAGATAGCCTCAAAGAAAGGTAACAGAACCTCCACACTCTTGAACTCTGTCAACAAAGACTCAAGCCTTGCACTGAACGACACCCAGTGGCATCACAACACAAGAGTCTTCCATCAAGAGCACAGAGAATGTGACGCCCATATCCACGACCGCTTTCAGCCCAACTGCTGGAAAAATCCATGGGACCAGCCACGCTTCTCAAGAAACCAAAAGGATAAGAACATCTGGAAACCTAACCAGATATCCAAAGGTAATCACCTGACTCATCCAAGAGCAACTCGTGTGGGTAAGCGACAACAAAACCCACCTCAGCACCACTCAAACATGCACAGTGCTGAGTATGCACAAGAACATGACCGCTTACCATCAGAAGACATGGAACAAGTCATGAAACAACTGAGAGAGTTCTTTCAAGACAATTCACATGCATATGACCACAAAGTTGAGTTGTGCTCGCTGTGACCAGCGACAGAACGGAAGGCCGGTGATCACCTGGTGCACCACATCAGAGATGACAAGCACCTGTTTAACAACGCACCAGAACGAACAAGTCTTTCACGGCCAACCGTTGATGAAAAATCTGAGGTATCAAAGGATATCACCTCAGTCACTAACAAACTGTCAAATGAACTCCAACTCCAAGAACCACATTCCCTGTCTGTGCAACAGCAACCAGAAAGCACAGAAGCACAGAAGCTCAGAAGCTCAGAACAGAGAGCTCAGCACAGAAGCTCAGAAAGTCTGCTACAGCCAGAAGGCATCACAAGAAGAATGCAACATATGAGACAAAGTCTTGCAACCCAGCTGCACACAGCCATGCCAAACTGCCTCCGACTGTCTGCTAAAGAACTTCCTGCCTTGCTGGACTGACCCTCATTAGACCATGGACACGCCCTCATCCAAGCCAAGGATGCAGAGAGCCAGTCTTCAGTGAAATACTAGGAAAAGGGGGAGACAACACAGACTTGAACAGATCTGACCACACATGCACTACAACAGTAACACACACAACATTACCTACACCCAGAGGTAAACACATCTACTGATAACACATTCAACAAACATATTCTTCCCACAGGTAGAATATGCAACTTTTAGTGTAACAAAGTTACACATACCCACCATGAAGAAACGTGCAGCCAACCTCACAATAGGTAGAACACCTGACACTAAGTTAAGGTTCATGATACACTAGCTGCACCTGACATCATAGCTCAATAGTGGTTGTAACACATGCTAGGAAAACCCACAGCAGCTTTGTTTTGTTCTTCTTTTACCTATCCTTCTCCTTCCCCTCTTTCCTGAGCAGGTGAAACGCTAGACACCCTGCAAGGGTCGAAGGTCTGATATTAGGATTGATTTGCAACACCTAATATCTGCCAGCCACTCTAAACTGTATGGAAGCTAGAGAGCTCCATTCATGATAGGTCAATTAATTTAACTGAAAATGAGCTTACTAGAAAACTAACGGTAAACGTGTAAAGTAAGACAACCTAGAAGAACCAAACAAAGTTAACCACAAATTTGATTGATGAATCAAAATAAAAACAATTTCCAAGACGATCTAAACTATCCTCAATGTGCTAAACTACATTGACTAATTGAACTTAACCACGTGTACCTAAATAACCTGATGCCTGCACCAGTACAGTAACTGTCATGGAGTTGTTGTCTTGCTGTTTGCTGTGTTTGTCTGCTTCTTCTGCCTTTGTTTCTCCAGCGATCTACGATGTCTTCACCTAAACACCTCGCCGATCGAAAGGGGGATATGTAACAGAAATGAGTCGAACCAGACAAATTAAAGAGTCTATCAAAGCTGTTTGGAACACGAGCCGAATTCCTCAGGAAGTCATAAATCAGTTCTAGTGCCACAAGAACCAAGCAAGATGACCAACCAACTTGTGCACACAACAGCTTTCAATGTTAAGACCACTAGAACAATTATTGGCAATTTTAATTTGCAGAAGAGATTGTCAAATTGTTGTTCATAATTGAAATGCAACGCTGAACATCACATGGAAACCCATGAGTTAAACACTTCCATTGCCTTCCCCCACCTAGCAGAACCAGACTGAAATTCCTAAGGGGGGGGGCTTTAAACCTCTGTCTTCACAGAAAAGTCTTTGTCTTGAGAATGGCAAAGAAACTGCTTTTGTACATATATATTGACCAGAATGAACTCAAAAATACTTATAAATGAATCAGTCCATCGCTTCACTCCATATTCATTTATGTGTAACCCACACATTTGACTATCATGTTATAATCACTAATTGTGTATGTTTTTTTTAATAACTATGGGATAGCTGAAGGATACATAGTCATGTCTGGTATGTGTGTGATTGAATCTACTTGCTTGAAATCATTTATTTGTCACATGTATCATATTCTTGTTAAAGGTATCATGTCCAAAATTATACCCTACAAGAGCAGGAAAATTCGGACCACATGCTTGGTAAGATAAACATATGATTTATGATACCCCCGAGCCAAGACAATATCTGATTGGTCAAGACAACATTTGAGGTGTGGCCAACAGGCCAGTTTAAAAACTGAGGACACCATAAAATCTTTGCTTTTAGTTCTAGCCTTGCTTGTACTATCAGTCATGCCTGCTCTTAGCTTTTAGTCTTTGCTTTTAGTCTCTAGCTTTTAGTCTCTAGCTATGCTGCTGCTATCAGTCATGCCAGTTTATAGTCTCTAGCTATGCTTCTGCTAGCTTGTAGCTTCTAGCCATGCTGTTTAGTCATCACTGTTCTTTGAGCGCGGTTCCAGCGTGCTTCGGACTGCAAGCCTGCTGCTACTTAGCCACGATGAGAAGGAACACAACGTGTTCTGAGTTACGTTTTGTAACGTCGACCTCGTCCGCGTGTTTCAACTCCAACCAGCCACACAACTCCAGCTTCAGCCAACGCCCCACGACGGGCTTCCCAAGACGTCACTTCAGCGACTGAACTTCCAGCCAATCAACGACCTCGGGATAGCCCTTTCACCGGGACTCTTTCACAGGAGACGCAAGTAACTTTACATCCAAACTGTGACCTTTGCTGGTGTATCTAATATAATTTTAACCTCACTGAGGAACTCAATGCGAGGGCTAATTACGTTATTGATGGTTGTTCATGTCTATGTAATTTAACGTATTGCTGTAAACTTGGGATTCCACATTTCCATTATCTTAAACTCATCTTTCCCTAACTTTCGATCTCCCTGCAACTTGTGTGAATGTGTGAGTGCGTGCGTTTATGTGTTAGATTAGCTTAAATGTCTTAGATTTATCTAATAAAGCCTTATTCATATTGATAAGGGAAGTATCTTGTGTTTTGTGCTTACAAGTTAATGTCTTAACCCTCTGGAGTCTAAGGGTATTTTTGGGGCCTGGAGAAGTTTTGTCATGCCCTGATATTTGTGCTTTTTTCAGTTTCTTATAAATATCTAAATTGGTAAAGTCTAATATCACTGTAATCAGCACAAACTGGGCTATAATAATATGTGAAATGCATGCATGTACATGATTGTATTTTTGAGAAAAAAAATGTTATGCATGGTTAGTGAAAAACTAAAAATGTTAAATCACTTGAATAAGGCCATAAAACACATACATAACATTGGTTCCCGGGATTGTTGAGAACTGGAGCTTGTAGCCTAGAATTTTTCTTTCTAAATTATGTGAAAATCATCTTGTTTACTCATTCACAGAAAACAATATATTGATTTAAATTTTCTAAGACACTTTTTGTTGGTAAAAGTCATATGCGAGTAGGCGTCAACTATCATGAATATCATTGTGATTTACACCTGAGAAGACAAAGCCCTGCATAATGAGCTGCATAATGAGCCTCTCATTCAACTGTGCCAATGTGAGGGAGGACTTACAAGAAAGAATGTGAGAACAAAATAAAAGTATATAATTTTATGTTTGTAGTTTATTAAGAATATATTTAATTATCCCACAACATAATTTAATATCCACTTGGGGGAGCAGTTAAACAGTTTATTAGGGACAATCAAAGCTGACTTTCAAACAAATTTTTAGGCATCCTTACTCCAGTCACACAATCCTTCAGAAATCCTTTTAACAATATTATTTTCTACCAAAAAAAAAACATTTATCATCATCATCATCATTATTATTATTATTATTATTAATGTTGAAAAGAGCTGAGAATATTTTTCAGTTTTTTTTAGGGGGAATAAATTGAAAGAACTGCATTGTTTTTACATTTGTTAGAGTTATCTCTATTTGTCACATTTATATTATTTACATCAAGCTTTTGAATGGTATAGTATTGTATACTGTTATTGAAACTTCAGAATGTTTCACTTGATTATACATTTAGTCAGGAATTATAGTTTGGAAAAAGTATTTGGAAAAAGTCTAACTAGTAAAATGTTTACACGTTATGTGAAAACTAGTACAAATAAATAAAAAGAGACTTACTCATGTTTATGATCTCTGCTGAATAAAGTGCTTCATTCTTTTTTCTGAGGAAATCCATTTCTCAAATCCTCAACCACATCACATCTTTTTGGAGTGATTTATGTCTTATTCCTCTCATCGCGAAGCAAACAGTAAAATAAAATAAAAACTTGAAGAACAGTCTCGCTGCTTTTTCTTCTGTGTGGGTGTATTCAAGCCGCGCGCTTCAGTTTGAATCTGAATAGCGCGTTAAGCGCGGGGGCGTGGTCACATTAGATATAATGAGCGGAGATATGAAAAATAGACATCGCGTTGTTTTCATATGGACTACTTTATCTCAGAATATTTGTTTTCGGCAGCACCTGTTTAGTTTAAAAGTAGACATTTCAGGCTTTCTATATCTCTCTCATATCTCTTCGTTGAGTATTCACGGAGTTACAGTTCATTTTAATGACATGTTTGTACATGACGATCAGCGGAGACAAACACTGCAGACAGCATACCTTGTTGTTATCTTTATTTTATAAGTGCACAAAGGTGTTTTGTTATTATGTCTGTATCCAAAAAAAAGTAGACCCTTTACAGATTCGATTGATGTATTGCTCTTATCTGTACGATTAAAACTGAGAGTGTAATTTAAGTTCTTTTCGGGGTTATCCGGAGAAAATGACTCAAAACGCATATATGCGTTAATGGACTTCAGAGGGTTTTAAACTGCCGATCTTGTTACTGTGCTAATTGATAGTGTTTTCACTATACTTTGGATATTAGTATCCAGCGCAGATTTGATGTTAAACGGCTTGTTCAGTGAATCGCAGGGCGTCTCAGTGATCAGCTGTGAAACAGTGATTCTGTTCAAATTCCCTTTAAATTATTAAATGATTCCCTTTGAGCTAAATTGACCTGTTTCCGTTACAATACCGTGGCATACCTCTAAGGACTGGAATATATAAACATAGCAACAACAACAAAAAAAAGGGGGGAATTTTAATTTTATTAAAGACATCGTCGTTGGTATTGTGGCTTTATCAGACACTTGCACTTAACATTTTATGAAAATCAATTGGAGTTAAGGTTTTTGACCAGCAAATGATGGCAAAATCTCATCCATCATCAATCTTGTCTATCATTAGAATGGCTGCATCTGAGGCAGGAAGTGCATCACACTATGTTTTCATCAATTTACAGATTATAACGTTTACTGTGACTATATGGGAGCTCAGATTTTGTTGTTGTTTAATACACTTGGCCAAAATCTCATGATATAAAAGATGATGTGCTATGCACAGGGTATTTAAAACTTACAAAAGTATATTGGGTTCAACTAGACAGCAAAAGATGGTAAAAGACTTACTCCGCTCTTCAGACTTAAAAAAAAAAAAAACCTTTACAGATTTAGTGTTTCTCGAGTAAAGAAAATGCTGTACATATTCATCAACAGTTCTTTAATTTACCCTTACATTGCATACAGACGGAGATACATATCCAGACTGTGCATAGCGCATCAATCTAAATGGAGGCAGGGGTGGGGTTGTGAAGTTTCGCTGACAGTTTGAGGATCCAAGCGTTACGAGGTTTAGTCACAAGCTCTTTTGAATGCTTTTCATTGTACATTTTTTGTAAAACCCTCAAACAGACATAAGGATGACCAGTAGCACTGATATAAAATAACAATAATGAAATATAATAGAGGTACGAAGTCTGGAAGTCTGTGGCACAGTGGGAAACACTGCTATATAGGGTCGCCCATGAGCACACTGCTCCCAGGGTATGAAGTCCATGAGCATCCCTAGGTATGAAGCTCAGTCCTTTGGTCAAAGGGGGTAGTGTCACTGACAGCAACTGATGCGTCTAAGGGGTGATTCTGCCGGTTTCACTGCAGAGTTTAGTGCTTGCCTTAAAAAAAGAGAGCACGCACTTCACTCAGCATGGGAGTGTGGTTATTCTGTTCCCCATACCTATCACTATAGGACAAAGTTTGAGATTCATTCAAAAGGGAACATCTCAGGTTGTGCATGTGACCATTGTTCCCTGAGAGGGGAACGAAACTCTGCATCTTGTTTTAATCCTGCCTATTAAATGCTCATATGACAGCTATGTTTCACACTGTGTATGAATACAAAATTTGTACTACAAATAATGAACACACATGGTGTTTTATGGATAACTGAACATGGCTCCACAAACACAGATTAATCTGAAATGCTAATGAGTTCAAAGAACTGCTTTTGATGTGCTCGTGTCTGCTTGTCGATCACAGAAGTCTTCTGCAAAACCGAGTCACGTTTCCTCTAATCTATCATTACAGAGCTTTTAAAAATGCGTTGTCATAACAACTGTGCTGCTATCAGCTACTGCAAATATGAAGCTGACTGACTTTCTCTTTTGGATCTTTCTATAAAGCTAAATTTCAAAGCTCTTCTCCTGGCTGAGAGAACAGTGCATTTTACTAATGGAGTCTCTTATGTAAAGAGAGTTCATGTCTGAGAAGGAATACAATTTTAAGTGTTTGTTCTCTCTTCTGTTGACATTTCCATTTATGAAATGCAATCTGCAAATGGCAACAGTTAAAAAAGACAAAGGGGGAAAACCTTGATGGTTTGAGCAATCATGAATTCCATCTGACAGCACTTGCAGTGTTCTTGGTTCTATTTTAAAGCTCAAGCTCTCAGGTTATGTATTGTAATGTGTTGTGTTGTGTTGCTATTTAGATGCTATGCTGAACAACTGGCCAGCTGCAGATGTTACACCTTTGGTTTTAAGTGTTATCTCTGTCAAGATCTACCAGTTAAAAATCGACAAAAGAGGCTAG
>NC_068391.1:15456359-15478498 GCF_023724105.1 Carassius gibelio
GAATAAAACGTTGATGTGGCTTTGTTATATATTAGCAAAACTTTAATTGGGCAAAAACTGTTAAGCAGGCACTTATGAATTGTCTGCTCATCTCTGGGTGGCATAATTGTGGAATAATATCAGCATTCAGTACCACACTGCTGCACAGATTGGCTTCTCGGCTCTTGCAAGATGTTTTTAGCATTTTAAACACGTTAATTAAACAGCTTTAACCTTAGAGGCTGTTTTTTGTTCTATATATTGATTTACTGTGTTCACTAAGCATTAGCCTATTTTGGAATCTCAAATAATAGATCACGGCCACATCTGGACCTCAGATTGGTTCCATCTGAATCATTTTGTAATAATAATAATAATAATTAACATACACATCAAACAGAAAACAAGTTGTGTAGTCATTGTCTTGACAACATACATATCTGCAAAAAAAAGAGATTATTTGCACACAGTGTACATAGAATATAGAAATAAACATGTTGTATATAAAAATAACAGTAATAAAATGTAAATATATAGAGTACATAGAAATCGATAAATAATATTATATTATTATATAATGATAAATACATACATACATATATATATATATACATATATATATATATACATATATATATATATATATATATATATATATTAGGGGTGTAACGATACGCGTATTCGTATTGAACCGTTCGGTACGACGCTTTCGGTTCGGTACGCGGTACGCATTATGTATACCGAACGGTTCGTTGGAGTAATTAATTATATTTGAAAAAAAAAAAAAAAAGAGAGAGATAGAAATATAATGATATGCGTTCAACAAGGTAGCCCAATAACCCAAACAACGTAACAGGCAACGCCCCTGACACTCCCGAAGAAGAAAAAAACACCATCTTATATGTTTATGTTAGGCTACTCAGCAGGCGCTCGCTCACTCAGTACGCGCTGAAGGCTCGTTGCAAAATAGCCAATGCGTTTAACAGACTAGAAATGAGAAGATCCCCCAATAACCAACAGGTCTGGTGTTTGGGTGCACTTTGGATTCCCTTTAAGCTATAATGGTGATGGCAAGAGAGTGGTGGATAAAAAAACAACGGTATGTCGCATCTGCAACATGACAGGGTACACCAGCGGGAATACAAAAAAAAAAAAAAAAAAAAAAAAAAAAAACACCAGCGGGAATATCTGGGATATATGCGTCAGTACTATCTGGGAAAAGACGAAAAAAAGGAGAAACATGCACGCAGCAAACTATCCCTGCAGCATTTAGACATTATAGCTTACAGGGAATCCAACCCAAACACCAGACCTGTTGGTTATTTTAGGATCTTATATTTCTGGTCTGTTAAATGCATTAGACATTTTGCAACGAGCCTTCAGCGCGTGCTGAGTGAGCGAGCGCCTTAGGGGCCGTTCACATATCGCTCCTAAAAACGCGTGGAAAACGCTAAGCACGTCTTTCTCCTCCTTTCCAAAGCGCTCGGGCAGAAGCGCTCATGAGGCGTCTGTCTTTGCTAAGCAACAATGACATGCTCTCTCCATGAGACGCGGAAATTTCAGCGAAGGATAAATGGATTTGCAGCTCTAAAAATCGCTTGCAGTAGCTCTGCTACTAAATTTATTTCAAAATTGCAATCCATATACAACTATGATCAGCTGTTCCTTCATCTTGGCTGAGCTCTCAACCTTGTTACGGGAAAGGATGAAGCTGATTGGTTGGTTCTTGTCACATGACCCGCGGTGCGCTTGCGGCATTCTGAAAAGTTGAGATGTTTTTACATTTTGCTGTATCTAAAACGTATCGAACCGAACCGAACCGTGACATCAGTGTATCGTATCGAACCGAAGCGTGAATTTTGTGAACCGTTACACCCCTAATATATATATATATATATATATATATATATATATATATATGTTAATATATATATATTTATTAGTAGCTTATCAGTGGTGATTGTCAGTCTGTGCGGATATGACAAATTTACTGAAAAATGTATACAAGACGTAGTCAACTACACAATGAACACTATTAACAGCAATTATTATATGATGCAATCACACTTATAGCAATATTTGAAAGTTCTATATGTTGTTTCAGGGTTAGCATCATCTGAGGTCCTCTGAAGGGTTGGCATCATCTCTTCTCAGGTGTTCTGGATCCAGACTGGAGCTTGTGTACATCCCATGGAAAAACAGAGAAACAAATAGAGACATAATTAGCATAGCTGCAGTTTCAACCAAATAAAATTAATTTGTTTAACCCAAGCTAAAGAATAATAATGCGTATTTGATCAGATACAACTGCAGTCACAAATTATGAGATGCATTATTCGAATGCTTGGTGAAAGAGATGTGCTTTAATCTAGATTTAAACAGAGAGAGTGTGTCTGAACTTCAAACATTATCAGGAAGGCTATTCCAGAGTTTGGGAGCCAAATGTGAAAAAGCTCTACCTCCTTTAGTGGACTTTGCTATCCTAGGAACATCCAAAAGCCCAGCGTTTTGTGACGTTAGGGAGCGTATTGGATTGTAGCATGGTATAAGGCTAGTTAGGTACGCAGGAGCAAAACCATTAAGGGCCTTAGAGGTAAAGAACTAATTAATATGGATTTTAATAGGTAGCTAGTGCAGAGACTGTAGAATTGGGGAGCCTGTCCTCCAACAAAAAACGACCATAGTCGTTTGTGCAAGCACCTTATTACGACCTATATTTACGTTTTAATCAGAAATGGGTAACATGTTTCGTAGCTTGGCAGTGTTTCTAAGATGGAAGAACGCTGATTTTGTAACATGGGATATATGGTTTTCAAAAGACAAGTTGATGTCTAATAATTTAACACCCAGATTTTTGACTTTAGAGGAAGTAACAATATATCTGTCTAGTTGGTCCAATAAGTAATATCTCTTGGTCATCCAATCTTTTACATTTTTAACCCACTCTGTTAGCTTGGATAATTTATACGTTTTATCTGGTCTCGTTGAGATATATATTTGATTATCATCAGCATAACGATGGTAACAAATCCCGTATTTTCTAATAATATGAACAT
This sequence comes from Carassius gibelio, assembly GCF_023724105.1. NCBI lineage: Eukaryota > Metazoa > Chordata > Actinopteri > Cypriniformes > Cyprinidae > Carassius > Carassius gibelio. The sequence goes on from NC_068391.1 coordinate 15,459,395, forward strand.
AGGGAAACATGTATATTGAAAATAGCAGAGGACCAAGAACAGATCCTTGTGGCACTCCATATTTTACTGGTGATAATAAGATGACTCCCCATTTAAATAAACAAAATGGTAGCGATTGGACAGGTAGGATCTAAACCATCTTAGAGCTTGCCATTGAATACCTGTATAGTTTTGTAATCGATCTATGAGTATGTCATGATCTATGGTGTCGAACGCAGCACTAAGATCAAGTAAAACTAGCAATGAGATGCAGCCTTGATCTGATGCAAGAAGCATTTGTAATTTTAACAAGTGCAGTTTATGTGCTATGGTGGTTCCTGAAAACTGATGTCATGATTCTGCCTTCATGTCCTGACTTTTCTCTAGTCTTGAGGCAGGATCATGACAGACCCGTGTTTTGTGTACAAGCACATGGCCTTGTCTTTGGGCCATGTGCTTGTGTTGTCTCGTTCCCTTGCCCCGCCCCCCTTGTTATCCTAGTTTTGTCGTGATTGCCTTAACAGGTCGTGTCTTGATTAGTTCTCCTATTTAGATCCCCTAGTGTGCTCTGTCTTTTGTCGGTTCATTGTTCCTCATATGTGTTTCTACATGTCAGCCTCGTGAGATATTGTATCCTTGTAACCCCTTTAAGAAGTCTTTGTATAACCGTGAGTGTTTATTTGTAGTTAGTGTTCTTGTGTTTTGAGTCTTTGTTTATCTTGTCAACTCAGTCCTGTTAAAGGGGGGGGGGGGGGGGGGGGGTGAAATGCTCGTTTTCACTCAATATCCTGTTAATCTTGAGTACCTACAGAGTAGTACTGCATCCTTCATAACTCCAAAAAGTATTTAGTTTTATTATATTCATAAGAGAAAGATAGTCTTTACCGTTTTTTTCCCGGAAAAACACGAGCGCCTGGAGGCGTGATGTGTGGGCGGAGCTAAAGAATCACGAGCGTGAGTAGGCTTTTGCGTTGCGAGCATTTGGAAGCTTTGAAGGCTGAAACTGAACGAGAGCAGCAGCAGCAACGACTCGCTCCGAGCGGGGCTCGAACCCGGGTCTCCGATGGGTGGCGGACGCACTAACAAGGAGGCAGAGATATTTTAAGCAGTTTTACTCACCGCCTGTGGTTCCAACACACAATCCTGACCCTTTTTCGTTGGGATTGCATCATCCTTAAGAAATAAACGATACGCAAATCCGTCATCAAACTGGGCTTTGTTTGTAAAACAAGCATTTTAGAAATGCAGGGAACAAACACACACACTTGCACAACTCCGTTGATGCTCTGTAAAAATAAACTCCATTCACTGGTCCCTTAATGCTGTTTCTCTTTTGGTAATCTGTGCAGGGTTGTCTTGCCCTGGCAACCAAAAACACACTCCTTTTGTGACATTTCGCGACGCTCTCCCTCTGATCAGCGAATGCCTGTTGTGCTCTCACTCAGTGCTCTGCTAAACGGGAGCGCGCGCTCTTCCGGCAGACGTGCCCTCAGGACCCATATAAGGAAATTCCGCTCCATCTAATGTCACACAGAGCCATACTCGAAAAAAACTTTCCGAAACTTGTGACAAACCAGAAGGAGTATATTTGGAACAGAAATACTCCTTCAAACGTACAACTTAATTTTTGAAACTTTGTCCATGTTTAGCATGGGAATCCAACTCTTTAACAGTGTAAAAAACTCAGTATGCATGAAATAGCATTTCACCCCCCCTTTAAGTTATTTTGTATCTGCCCTAATCCTTGTTTTCCCCCTCGTGGGTTTTGTTTTCCTCTTTTTCGTGTAAATAAATCTTGTGTTGTACTTCCCGTCTGCTACTGAGTTCATCCCTTCCCCTCCACATAACACCTGACTGAAATTCTTCATACAGATCCCTTTTTTTTTGTCCTCACATTCTTTCTTGTAACTCTTCTCTCTCAGTCACTCACCTGACTGAAAGGCTCATTATGCAGCTCATTATGTGTGCCTTTATCTTCTCAGGTGTAAATCACAATAATATTAATGATAGTTGACGCTTACTTGCATATGCCCTTTACAAACAAAAAGTGTCTAAGAAAGTTTAAATCAATCTATTGTTTTCTGTGAGTGAGTAAACAAGATGATTTTCACATCATTTTGAAGCAAAAATTCTAGGCTACAATCTTCAGTTTTTACAGTCTTGTGAACAAATATTATCTATGTGTTTTATGACCTTATTTCAGTGAATTTTAGTTTTTCACTAACCACGCATAAACATTGTTTTCTAAAAAACAAAATCATTTACATACATGCTACTTATATATTTTTGTAGCCCAGTTTGTCCTGAATACACTATTTTGAGACTTTAGCCATGTATACGTTTAGAAGCAACTGAAAAAAGCACAAAAGTCAGGGCATGTCAAAATTTCCGCTGGCCCCCAAAATCCCCTAGGGCCTGGCACATGCTTAGGGGTCCAAGAGAGTTCTAGCTCATCCTACTCATCCACTTAGGATCTAATATAACTGCAGACTGAACTCTAGCGGGTCCCGGATGTGAGAACTTTATCTTCTATCGAGGTCACACCTCTGGGATTTGAGTGAGCCAATGAGGAATGGTACCTTTTAGAGGGAACTTTTATGACTCGTTGTATCTAATGAATTAATTAGAGAAGAGTCAGTTTTGCTAAACATTATGTGTCTTTCCTATGGAAAATGTAGTGAGAGGCAGAATTCTCAATAGCCATTAGAGAGTAAAGGTTTATCTGATTTGGCTGAGGGGCCTTGGCTGCCATGGTAACCAGGGGCCTTGTGTCGATATATTATTTTGTGTAACCGTACTTACTCGTGTAACTACTTATGTAACCGTATTTAAATAGGGAAAACATGGAAGTGTTTGGTGGCTTCTAAATTTATCCCTTTTTGGATCCTAAGGAATGAATGGTAGTAAACTAAACACTAGCTGCGCACTACAGCGATTGAGTGCATGTACTGAGACAGGAGAGGTATGTATCAGTTCGTCTAAGTTGAGGGAAGAACATAGTGGAATATGGAAAAAATGGTGGAGGTTTTTGACTGGTAACATAAGGTAACATAACCACAGGTTCGTCTAGGGATTTTTTTTTTTCCATTTTTCATTTTTTTTTTATACCTGTAATACACCCAATGTGTCTTTCCACAGTGATGTTGAGTGAACATAGAAATAAATCAGACCAGCTCAACCTCATTCAGCAAGTGTGATGCTGTTGTAACAAAGTTGTTGTTTTGGTGAATTATTATTATTTTTTTCTTCTTTCACTGGAAAAACCCACAGGTTTAGAAATAAAATGCAGGCTGTCCATCTGGTGATGATGTAACTTTGTTTTATGGAGATGTTATCGTACAGAGCAGGGTGTTTGCTGACAGAAATCATGTGGAGCCATTATGTTTTTCAGCATGTCTAGCAAAATGCTTTTCACTTGTGAACACATGGCTATAGCACTAGCACAGACTGCATGCATCTGTCTCTATTGCAAATGAAGAATCCTGAAGGAGAACTTAGCCATATGGGCAACATCAGTGCTAATGAAACTGTTTATGCATATTAGGGACTGTGTTGTGATTTCTGTATTAACGGGAGGGTGAAAAAAAGTGTCCAGAATCTGAATGCAGGGATGTGCAGATGATGGATCTTTTAAAGCCCAGTTCCACACCCCCCTTCTGCATTCTGTAGTTGCCAACTGCCATCAGCTGCTTGGAGTGAGATTTATTCACAGGCCATAAATTTTACATGTGTGCCCATAAATACCACATGCCCAGCAATTATATCAGAAAATGTTGTCAATCCTGACTTTATTGGTGAAGAGAAATAGTGTTATAATGCTTTATCGGATATAACAAGTGATTGCATAGTTTCCTGGGAAAATTATAAACATATATAAAGTACAGACTAAAAGTTTGTCATGAAAATAAAGAAAACTCTTTGAATGAGAAGGTGTGTCCAAACTTTTGGTCTGTACTCTCTCTCTCTCTCTCTCTCTCTCTCTCTCTCTCTCTCTCTCTCTCTCTCTCTCTATATATATATATCCCACAACATATGTATGTATTTTTTAATTGGTTAAATGTACCCAGAATTGTATTCAGAGTGGTTTCAAAGGTTTTTGAAAATACACACACACACACACACACACACACACACACACACACACACACACACACACACACACACACACACACACACACACACACACATATATATATAGTTAATGTAATGTTGCATAACATAAAACATCTTAATAATTTTCTAAATAATTTTTACATTGAAAATATGTTTAAAAACATTTTTAATACAAATATCATGCATTATTGTGTAATAAATATTATTACTTTTTTGTATTGAGTGTGTGGAGTTGCACCACACAACATTCTTACTACAGTCTTATTATGTTAACAAAACTGCCTTTTTTGTGCCATTACATTGTAATTTGTTGCCCACATCAGAGAAAGTTTACTTGTTTAAAAACATCAGAAAGTTCAATCACTAGCTCTGGGAATTCTTATGCCTGAAACTAGCATAGAAAACCACTCCTGTCGAATAGTTCCCATTGACCTAGACCTCTTTATGGTCTTTTCCTTGGGTTGCACTTAATGACTGCAGTTGTGTAATCAATGAGTTCAACATCTGATAGTTTGATGTCATCTTTATTGTCTATTTCAGGGGCATACCGGGAAAGAACTGCGGCACAATCATCTTATCTGCTGAAGAACTGGGGAACTGCAGGGTGAGTCTGTCACTGTGTCTTTAGAGGGGGACATAGTGTTGCATTCATTGTTTTCTCTCTTCTGGGACAGGCAGAAATGAGTTTTAAGCAGATGCCTGCAATTTACTCTGTGACCTTCAATTAAAACCACATGGTCTCATTAAAGCCCAGAGAGCTGCTGTGCAGATAGAAAACATCATCTTAGTTTATGAATTTATCCATGCAATACAAAAAAATAATGACTCGTCTTGACTCTGAGGATCTTTAAAATAGAAAAATGCTACTTTTTTTAAAAGGTCATGGAGGTTTGTGGGCATTTCTCAACAGAGCATGATAAACTGCAAGATAAAGAAACCAATGATTTTTGAACAAGAGGCTGTCAGGTCAGCGTGGTGGGCAGTGGATTCTCTCAAAGAGGTGTGCGCAGATGGAGCTAGGAAACTGTTGTGTCTAATGAAGTCCACACCCTTAGTGTCCAGCATGTAATAAACAGAGACCTCATTTAGGCAGGGGCTGTCAATTTAGAGCTCAATCCTCATTAGAAAAGATCAATTCAGTCAAAATTTAACAGCATTTTCTATGCTTTACAGTACTTTGGAGCTAAATGGCAGTACAGTGTACATTAACACAAACAGATTTAAAAAAATGAAAGTTAAGTTTGTTAACTTCTCAGAAGGACGTCAGGTCCACTTCATTGGTTTTCTTAAGCAGTTTACAATAAGGTCCCATTACTTAATGTTAGTTAATACTAACATTAACCAACAGTGAGAAATACATTGTTACAGTATAAATATTTTATTGGTTAATAAAAATACAACTGTTCAATGTTGGTTGATGTTAGCTCAGGTAAATTTTAATTTAAGTAGCATTTCAAAAAAGTAAAAATGGACTCTGATTGTGTTTGTAGTTTGGCACCCTGATGAAGACTTGTTAACCGCAATGTGTCGGTGAACTTATGAGTTGTTTTTAATGTAAAGCCATGTGAGATTAAATCATTTTTATTTTACTCTATATTTTCAAGTGCCTTGCCATTATTTTTCTTTTTGCTTAATCTGTTTATTGAGCTTTTATAATAATAAAATGATAAAGATACAAGAGAATAGAAACAACTTTCCCCCCACACACTACCCCTAATGTTATACAAACCAAATCAAAAAAACAAACAAACAAAAAAACTCAATACAAAATTAGTATGTCACTTATGTACATAATAACCTTATCAAAAAAATATAGATAAAATACATAGATCTTATCTTCAAATGTTCACATTTTTGTGCTAACTGAGAAAAGCTGGGAAAAATATTATCAATGTAGATACCATTGACAACTGCGATACTTGCTCTCTGCCAAATATTAAATGCTTTATCATTAAGAGAGGAGGGATTATAGGGTTATGATTAATAGGTTAAACCAGTGGCAAATGCTGCAGGTTTGCTAGTGCTAAATGTGGCAATTGCCAGACAATGGTATTACCGTATGGAAGATGTGAGACAGCAGTAAGAGGGCAACACAGTAGTATGGCTGGCGAGGCTGGGTAACAAGAATCCTCTTCAATACTGACCCAAGCTAGGACCCAATCTCAGAGCCCGAAATTGCTCTGAAACCTGATCAGTGTAGAATGTATATTTGCCACCTAGTAGTAAAATAAGAATTTAGGAAGGGAAAGCCCACCCTCAACCTTTGGTTTCTGAAGTATGTCCCTCTGATTTCTGGCTTGTCTTTTGTTCCAAATAAAAGATGAGATGTGTTGGTTTAAAGTCCATTGGGGAATGCAGCCTTCATGACCGCTGTCTGAAGCATGTGTGAAACAACGGAAATATGTTGGTACACCTGTCCCATGTTGTCATAGGCGTGGTGCCCGGAAGCATAAAAGGGCACCTGCTGAATACTTCATCCACTTAGGTGTCTGAAGGAGATTTAAACAGGCAGGATAAGGTATGGCGAGGGGCAAAGCATCTCGTTTCCTCTCAGGAAACTATGGTTGCATGCATTAACTAAGAAGTTCCTCTTCTAGAAATTGAGACACTACGTCCCCTATGGCATCGGGCATGTGCCTTTCCACCTGGCAGGGGAGCACCAAGGAAGTGACGGACACACACCAAGCCTTTCCACAGAAAGGGGCCCTGCCACTGACACCATGGGCCGCTCACACAACTTGGCAGAAATGGGGAATGCAATTAGATCAAGGGGAATATCCCACCCAAGTTAAGACCACAACTATCCTCAGGTAGCTATGCTATGTGAGCCATATGAGCCTGGATACACTAGACCGCTGAAGAGATTAACTGGAAAGCTTCTAGAGAAGCTCAAAGATAACTACTTAAATCCAGGTAAGGAGAATAGCTGCTGAGCTAGAACACAGCTATCCTCGGATAAATATTGTAACAACATTGAGTTTTACATAGTAATTAACTCAAATGATATATAGGGAATTTGAATAATTAATCAAGAATTTGATTAATATATATCTCAGATGACAGTTACATTTAATTTTATTGATTATGAAAAATAGCTCAATTGCCAATACCAATACTAAATCACAGGGCACTGTAATTTACTCATTAATATGTCAATATTACATTCTTCATATCAATTATTGTGATATCTCTTACTGTAAATTATTGCAGATCAAAACCGTGGTATGTCCAGCACACCACTATAGACCTATCAATTTTCAATAAAGTTATCACGCCTTATAATTCAAGGAAAAGTATTCTCTGGCCATGAAAATATTATCCTATCCTTATGATAAATTTAGTTTCTAAATTTAGAGCTTGTAGCTAAAGACCAAAACATTTCAGTGACTCGTAATGTGAGTGGGGTGGAGTCCAAAGCCAATCATTTTATATATGAGTTTTAATAATTCAACTAGTAATACATCAAACTACAAATCACACAGAGTAAAATATGCGTACGAAAATACAGACAATAAACATTTAAGAGACATAACGGAATCCAAATAAAGAGAGAGAGAGAGAGAGAGAGAGAGAGAGAGAGAGAGAGAGAACGAGAGAGAGAGAGAGAGAGAGAAGTGTAGAAAGCGAGAGAGATCACAGAATGAGCTCAGGTATGAAAATCATAGTCAGTAACTTTTAGAAGCCAACAACAAATCAGATCATAACAACACTTTAAACCAGCATTTAAATCTCCATAGAGAAAGTGATACTTGCAGAAGTGTCCCATGTGAGTGTGGCGTGAGATCGGCGTCGAGCTTGTGAGCCTTGCGCGTTGAAACAGCCATGTGCCATGAAACGGAGGCCATGTGACGCGCGTGCACGCTGCGCTTGGCGTGAGCGTGGAGCACGTGGTCCTTTGTTCTGTCCTCGCGCGGTATTTGAAAGGTTCAACAAACATTGTTCCAGAATTCGTCTTCCTTGCGTGGAGAGGCGAATAGTTTAATAAACTTTAGTAAAGAAAAGAAAAGAAAACGAACGAAACGAAAGCTTCCAAAGGAGCCATTAAAATGGCTTTTCCTCTCAGCCCCTGTGCTGAGGGGGTTCGCGCTGGGAGCGCGGCCTATGGCCGCGCGGAAAAAACGTTGGAGAGCAGCGTATCCGAGAACGGGGAAGAGGAAGAAGAGGGAGTGGACCTTGTTTGGTCAATTCTTATAGCTTGAGATGTTCACGCCTCTTTTCGCGTGAACCACCCAATGAACATCCGCGATCTGAAGCGGCGGGAAAGTTCCTTTGTCTCTGTTGAGACAACCCCCTGATGATTTAGGGCCTGTCCGATTTCATCAGGAATATTAAAGCAAGTTCCTTATTCCAGATTAAATACATTTTTCATTACTTTGCTCTAGATAAATGGGTCTGTCAAAGCATGACGATTAGAACAAGACTAGACATAATATATATATGACCAAAGATCTAATTTTTAGATCGAATTACACATTTAAAGATTTGTTTAACACATGATAACACTGCAGATATTCCCAATTTATATGGGAAACCTCTAATGTACCGCAAAAACAATACTATACACATTAAGACTACATTTGAGTACATTCTATCATTCTTTTGTAAGGATTAGGTTTCCTGTCCTGTGGTCCTGTGAGCTCGTAAAATTTTACGAGCTACCAAGGAGTGTGGGGGTTGCAGAACATTTCTTTTTGAGAAAGTATAAGATTGAAATCAAGCATTTCCACTTATAAGTCAGCACTTTAACCATTTACCCAGGATTAACCATTTTATGCAATACACAAACATATAAAATACATATTTAATAAAGGACTTACAAAAGTAAGGAACAAAAAGAAAGGTTTCTTTTTGTGTGTGTGTGTGTGTTAAGGAATTTGGTTTCAGGTATCCTTTGAGGCTCGCATGGGTATCGTAAAGTAATTTAAGTCCAGCCAGGCTGGCATTTAGTCCCAACAGTCTGAATTTATAAAACAGAATTTAACCCATGAATCGCTGATCTGCATATCTGTTACATCTCCCCCTTTACGTCAGATGAAGTCCCTGTGTGGACATCATCGGACGGCAATCATCCCGGATGGGCAGATGACAGGTGAATCGTGATGGTCATGCAGCAGGTGGGTCATGATGACAGGTGGTTCCTGAAGCTGAGGATTCAGCTTGGTGAGGTTCGGTATTGTCTTTGACTTTGCGTCCCTTTTCCGGGGATTCCATCGGAGACCTCCAGCCACAGTTGTCGTGAGTTTGGCTGTAGAGGTTTGCATCTCGTTGAGTATCCTGTATAGGATGAAGGTCACGCCAAGAGTCAGGGCGGGACCAATGACGGTGGAAATGCACCGTGCAGTGTCGGCAGCAGTCCAGGCTAGGACCGCAGATGACTGGTTCAGAATGGGCTGTCGAGACATTGCTTGGAGGGCTGTATCGACAGGAGTAATGTCAATGTGTTGGGTGGTACCTTTCAGTACTTGGTCCAGCAGGTTGGCACGGGTGGCGGTGTCATGCTGGTCGTAGGTCAGCATAGCTGAGCGCACAGGAGTGTTGACGAGCCATCTGTTACCCACAATCTCTGCTTGCGTTTCTGTGACTTGTGTACGAGGCTTGGCTTCGGCAGGGCAGCGCGTATCGCTGACCCAGGGTTGCAGCTCGCAGATTCCTTCAGAGTTGTGTCTGAGGAAGGGTTTGCTAAGGCAGAGATAATGAATGTCTTTGGTTAAAGTACACATGTGCATGTTTGGGGCCAGGTACAGCTGTGTGTTGCTGTCGTGGTAGGCCACTACATTTGGAATGTGTGTTTTGGTGTGGGTGTTGCTCTTCCACATCCTGACACTGACAATGTCTTTAGGTCTGTAGACTTGGCTTGACTCGCTGATGAGTTGGTTCAGGAGCACGTTCACTTCTCTCTGTTTGGGGTTTACGTGCCGTAGGAAGGCGCTATTCAGAGAGTTGGCCAGGTGCATTCGTAGCAGGTCAGCTGGCATGGTGATGGTGTAAGACAACACAGTTAACACGAGGCTTAAGGGTATCATGTATGGTGGGGTTTTACTCGTGGTTAGGCTGTCATTGGAGGAGCTAACCTCCCACAGCATGTCTGTTGTTAACGCTGTAAGCAGCTGAGTCTGGGTAAAGTTCTTCTGGAAGACAGTAAACAGTGGTTTCAAGGAGTTTACAGTCTGGTTCGCTGCATTGACACTGGACATAACAATGTTAAACATTCTGGCGGCAGCAGCGGCTCTAAGCAAAGCTCCCGGGAACTGTTTGGAGCGGTGGTGGTGTCCACCTAACTCCATTTGTGTAACCGTCACTTTCTCATGTTGGCTGAACAGGTGTTTGACATCGGCCTCAGTGTGAGTGAGGGAGTCCTCTCTCCATCGGAACCTTGTACAGCTGTATTCGGTTACAGTGCTGGGGTAGTGTGCCCTGTCATCGGTAGTCAGGAGTCTCAGCGGTTTTCTCGGTGGCAGCTGTCCTCTCTTTGGCTGACAGCACGGCACGGCAAACCACAGCAGCATCCTGGTACAGATAATAGGGAGAGAGAGAGAGAAAGGGGAGAAAGAAACAAACAAGGCCTGTCTTTGGTTGGACAGGACAGTCTCTTTGCTTCGTGGGCGGCGACTGGGTTTAGCTCGCCCTCGCCCATGTTTTGCCACATCTTGCTGCTGGCATGACGCTTGCCTCAGTGTTGTGTCAGTGGCTCTGGTGCTGCGTGGTGCAGCACATGCTGCGTCATGGAAATATATTGGCAGTATCCCCCTTTTGCTCCGTGGCATTACACGCCCTGGCATTGTGATGTCAGACGGTGCACAACCCACAATATTGTTCTGTGCACGCAGCATGGTTTGTGTATCATGCAGTGGTCTGGGGCTTTGGTTGTCAGTGACTGTAGACTGGTTGCCAGGGTGGATGGAGGGGTCTGAGAGGTGGTAAAACAAAGTCATTATCAAGGTTTCAGAAGCCCGCATGTCCGCTATGTTGGTCTGTGTAGACAACGGAGCTTGCGTAAGCGATTCTGAGGTAGGCAGTTTAGCTAGAAAAGTTCTTGTGCTGTGTGTAATCACTTCAACCTTGAATGTGGGTGGGTGGGTTGGGAGTGACCACAGAATGTTGTTTAGTGTGCCAGTTTTGGCAAGGGTGTCAGTGTGATCTTTAAAGTCCTCGTCTAGACTTGGTAACTTTGAGTGTCCTTTTTCCTTCTTCCAGTACACGATCACATTGTGTGTTTTTGTGATGTTATCACATTGCTGGAACAGGTGTTGGTGTTTGACATGCTTGTTTGCAAGTGTGAGTCCGAGTTCCACACATTCAGGTGAGGATTGGAAGAAACCCAGCGTGTGGTGTAAGGTTTGACCACCTTGCAGGTTGAGCCGAACAGCGACCCCTTTGGTGTAAGCTGGTACCACCGTACCCTGTTTGTTGACTAAGGTACAGAGGCTTGAACTTGGGCCTGTTGTTAGGGCGTTGTACTCATGGCTGGCTGCTGGGGTTCCCGTGACCTCTGTGACCTGACCGTCTGGCTCTGTGGGAGTTCCCGTGACCTCTGCGACCTGACAGTCTGGCTCTAGCCACCTGTGTGGCTGGAGAGAAAGAGGTTCTCGCACTTGAGCAAAGTCTTTTAGCTGTTTGAAGTTCAGAAAAGGGTCAAAGTGTTCTAGCAGGTCTTTGTCGATGAGCAATGTATGAGTGTTCATTGGTGGGACATACATGGGATGTATTAGACTCATCGGAACGAATGTCAGGTGAATGGAAACAACCTGTTCAAACTGGATGTCATCCTGTCTGTACACCTGTACATTCAGTTCATAAGTTTGAGGTGTAAGAGTTCGATCTTGTTTCTTAGCTTCAAATTGGAGTCTTTTGGAAAGGTAAGATGAGATCACCGTCAGGTTTAATCCTGTGTCGATCAGGTCTTCCCTGTTGACTCCTTTTTGACCCACCCCCTTTTTGACAGGGCTGCCCAGGAATGTTGGCATTAGGGCAGGTGGGACGATCGGTGGGTGATGAGGACCGGTCTTGTGTAGCTCGCTGCGAAGGCAGGTAGTCAAAACAGCATTTTCTGGTACCTTGTGTTTGTGGTACCTGGTGTGAGGACCTGTGCTGTCTCGTTCAGTTAGCTGTAGCTGTTGACTGTGGAGCTCGGGCAGTGTTCTGGGTGCTTGGCTCATCTTCCTTGCGAGTATTCATGTGAAGAAGATCTTTCAGCACCCTCAGGATCTCTGCTGTCTCAGACGTGGCTGCACTGTGTTGCCCTCTGCTGGCTTGGAATGGTATTGACTCTCTGTAAAGATGTCTGTGACTGTGGTGTTGTAGAGCGCCATCTAGGGTTAACTCCAAGCAGTGCTCAGAGACAGAGACGTTGGGGTTTTTCACAGTCTTTTCACAAATAGTCTTTTGCTTGGTGCAAGCTTTGTGGGCTAAGTTCCGTAACTCTTGTGTAGTTCTGTTACGGGGACACGCTGGGACTCTGAGATGAAAACTCCAACTGGCATGTAGGTTTGGGAGGAACAGAGTTTTTAAGTTGAAATCCTGTTCCATACCTGGTTCGTTGCATGCTCCGAAGTAGGTGTTTCGTAGCTGACTACAGAAAGTCTGTGGGTTTTCAAATCGGCCCTGTTTGAGGTCCATAGCAATAAGGAGCCCATGATCTGAATTTGGATCAGAGAATTCAAGAATCAAAGTCTGTAGCAGTTGCTGGTAGTACGCTTTGACAGTCTCTGGTTGACGATCCAGAAAGCAATGCACATCACGGCTGGACGTGATTTTTAACAGGTACAATGTGTTCACATCTGTCACGTTAGCGACAGTTTGCAAATGAAAGTCAATGGCTTGTAAAGAAGCATGAACGTCATGTCCTCCTGCAGGATCTGGATTGAATGTAGAGATGCTTCTGGCTAGCTTGTGAAGTTCTCTGTGAGCAGTGCAGGGTTTGGTGACATGCGTTCTCTGGAAGGGTTCTCTTCCCTCCGTTGTTGACAGATGTTCTTGTAAGCTGGCTGGTGATTTCCTTAGAAGGGAGATTACACCCCCTTTTCCAGCTCTGGGTTCTTGGCTGACAGGGTTGGAGTGGCGGCCCGGGAGAAATTTTGTGGTGTGCGTTTCTCCGATCCAGCCACTCTGTAATCTGTGAGATTGTCTCAGTTCGGTGTGAACAGTGTCAAGTTCATCTTGGAGCTCATCTCTCTGCAGAGTAAGCTTGTTGAATTTAGCTCGGGCCGCTTGCAAGTGTGTTTTGCAGGCCCAGGTTTTATAGTCTCTTTCTTTCAGTTCAGTCTCTGCTCTGTTTAGGAGAGCGTCGCCTTGCTGGAGTTTTTTGTTGAGTTCTTTTCTGGCTTCTCTCTCCAGCTGTTCTCTTTGATCTGTGTCGAGGCGAAGATCTTGCAGGGCATTGTGAAGTCTTTCAACTCCTTTCTGTAGCTCTGGATCTGTGTCGTCCTCTTTCTTGCGCTGGTTCTGGGTCTCGAGGAGGAGCTGATCAAGATGACTCTGGGTTGGGGCCTGGTCCTTCCAGGCCTCCTCCGCGATGTTGCTCCGTTCACTGAGCCGTGCCTGGGCGACGAGAATGTGAACTAGGCTTCCGAAGATCCTGGCGAGTTCTCTGTAGTAGTCGCTTTGGTTTGGATCGCGTGCCATCAGTTCATCTAGCTCGGTGTCTAGTTGCTCTGGGTGCTGCAGGTTAATGGCATCCTTGGGCAGGAAGGGGGTCGTCACTGCTTTCAACCATGTCGAGAGGTGGCCCCCGTGGACTGCTGGACTGGATGCCTGGAACATCCTGATTCTCTGTCGGTGAGAGAAGCACAGCACACACACACAAAAAGACCAATGCAAGTTCGTTCTACGTTTAACGAGCTATATTCATACGGGCTGTGCCGTTTATGAGAATTTTGGGGCTGACTGATGCAAACAGTCAGACAGTTAAGTAGCCAATTAACTTGGGTCAACGAAGGACCTGACATGGAGATTTGACAGGCAGTAGCCTAGCGGGTCGTGTGATGACACCGGCTGCTGGTGGTCGCTCTACTATTTAACTTCGTTGGTGGCTCCCAGGTTACTGTCTCTATGTGAAATGAAAGAAACAAATCACAACAGAACAGAGGGTAGAAAAGATCAAAGTGAAACAACACTTGAAATGAGATGAAAACAATAGAAACACAATGTGTTAGTGGGAATAAGGAGGCCTAAGCCTACTGCTAAGATAGGGCCAACAGGTGAGTGGGCTATCTGGGTAGGAAACCTAGAAATATGGTGTGGCTTAAAGAAGCAAAAGGGTCAAACACTTAAAATATATCCGGGGGAATATCTAATATTCTGTGGCTTATAATAAGTGGATGGGTTTTATCACATTTGGTTCACCTGGGTGGATTGAAGTCATTCAGGTGGGAACCAGTGGCTTGGTCAACCTCCCCGGTGCTCCCCAAACACTGAACCGCAGTGTCCCCGGTCCTCCGTTACTCTGGCGTGTCGCAGGACAGCACGGCTTGTGACTTTTAGCACAACCTTTGGAGTGCCAAAATTGCTGATGTCTCTTGAGACAAGAGGGACCGAGTTTCACTCGCAGCCAGTATCGGTAACACCGATCGGGCAGCCTTGCTCACTGGAAACCTGAGATGACTGTCCAATCACCAAGGGAGTTCTACAATCAAATACACAAAGGATGAACAAAGGAAACTTTAAGTTAATTAAGGTTTGGTTTGTTTAACATCAATTGAGTAACTATGTAGAAAGGAAAGGTAACAGCTTTACCTAATAATGATAAAACAAAGAAAGGGAATTATAATAATGGTAATTATTAAAATAACCTAAATCAAAAGAGAGAAGAAAGAATAATACAAATCAAAATAAAAGACAGGAATGAAACAAGGGAGAAGGAGTAGCTGGTTTTCACCACAAGGTGGGGGTAAGTACTGCTTCTCTGTCTTTAACCTGCTGAGCAGAAAACTTAATTCAAATTAAAAATTCAAAACTGGTTTAAATCAAAATTTAAAATAAGCATGTAAGAATTAAAAGGAAAATCGGAATAATATCCTATAATAACCATTGATAGCTTGTAAGTTATCATTAATGATCATGAAATTAATCAAACAGGGTGAGATTAATCAAAAGGGGTAAAAGTGGACATGCAATTTCAAAACAGAATGGAAAAGACAGAGGTCTGTTAGTCGATTTAACAGGAGACTGCCACTAGATGGCTTACCTTCTAAGTGGGTCAATCAGTGGTTGACCTGACACATCTAGATTTCCACTGTTAACAATTACATTTTAATTCAAATCATGTTTGAAACAAACTCCAAGTAAATGTAAACAGTCAAAGGCAGGGAACATTCTTTTGTTTCCCTGTAATCATATTCGCACGAGCAAAGCTGTAAATGCAAATAATTCTCGAGAATTTAGACATCCAATTCAAATATACATCACAGGGGATTATAAATTAGCAATCAGAGCGCATTATCTGAAATGGCCACAGGTTGGCAGCTTTGCACTCATGCAAGCTGGAATCAGAAAGCAGGGTGTACCCTGAAATTTCTAACCCACACGTTCCCTCTAGTGTTTAGATAGAGGAATTACAATTTCAATAGGACTTAGAATTTATCTGATCATTTGTCAGGCTGATTTTCTGCATCAAAAATCACAAGTAACAAACAGAAAGTTTTAATTTCTGAGGTGCTATATATTCACATAGGTTGAAGAAGGATCCGTTCACTTCCGAAACACAAATGTAACAAAAACAGGAATTTTCCAACTGTTGACTCCAATAGACATTTATCAAAATAGCACTTATGATTTAAATGTTTTAGGTTTAAAATCGGGTAGCTAAGCCAATTCTAGACCAGGAGTTTTTATCGTTTATTTTTTTGAATATCAGGTGGTTTACCATGAATTCAATAACGATATTTAATAACAAGGCCTTTTTACTGAATCAGAGGAACATCGCTCATGTTCAGATTTACATGTTGCAACTAATAAAAGATTTCTTCATCTTTTAATTATTCATATTAAAATGTTCTCACTGTAAAAAGATTTTGGTCTTTCTTAACAGGATACTTTTAAAATTATACTGCAGATTACGTTCACTAAAATTAACAGTGACTATACTGTTAAGTTTCTATAAATACCTAGGTGCTTACTGACCAGCTTTTTGCCTCAGTCAGTTAGGAGTGAGTTCGCGTCTTGCGACTTATCTCACAAGTAACGTTACATAATTTCATAGCGGACGTGCAGAAATTATTAAAAACCATATACACAGATTGATTGCTCACAAAACGAAGTTTGAAATGCCCGCGTTCCTCCACCAAAATGTAACAACATTGAGTTTTACATAGTAATTAACTCAAATGATATATAGGGAATTTGAATAATTAATCAAGAATTTGATTAATATATATCTCAGATGACAGTTACATTTAATTTTATTGATTATGAAAAATAGCTCAATTGCCAATACCAATACTAAATCACAGGGCACTGTAATTTACTCATTAATATGTCAATATTACATTCTTCATATCAATTATTGTGATATCTCTTACTGTAAATTATTGCAGATCAAAACCGTGGTATGTCCAGCACACCACTATAGACCTATCAATTTTCAATAAAGTTATCACGCCTTATAATTCAAGGAAAAGTATTCTCTGGCCATGAAAATATTATCCTATCCTTATGATAAATTTAGTTTCTAAATTTAGAGCTTGTAGCTAAAGACCAAAACATTTCAGTGACTCGTAATGTGAGTGGGGTGGAGTCCAAAGCCAATCATTTTATATATGAGTTTTAATAATTCAACTAGTAATACATCAAACTACAAATCACACAGAGTAAAATATGCGTACGAAAATACAGACAATAAACATTTAAGAGACATAACGGAATCCAAATAAAAGAGAGAGAGAGAGAGAGAGAGAGAGAGAGAGAGAGAGAGAGAGAAGTGTAGAAAGCGAGAGAGATCACAGAATGAGCTCAGGTATGAAAATCATAGTCAGTAACTTTTAGAAGCCAACAACAAATCAGATCATAACAACACTTTAAACCAGCATTTAAATCTCCATAGAGAAAGTGATACTTGCAGAAGTGTCCCATGTGAGTGTGGCGTGAGATCGGCGTCGAGCTTGTGAGCCTTGCGCGTTGAAACAGCCATGTGCCATGAAACGGAGGCCATGTGACGCGCGTGCACGCTGCGCTTGGCGTGAGCGTGGAGCACGTGGTCCTTTGTTCTGTCCTCGCGCGGTATTTGAAAGGTTCAACAAACATTGTTCCAGAATTCGTCTTCCTTGCGTGGAGAGGCGAATAGTTTAATAAACTTTAGTAAAGAAAAGAAAAGAAAACGAACGAAACGAAAGCTTCCAAAGGAGCCATTAAAATGGCTTTTCCTCTCAGCCCCTGTGCTGAGGGGGTTCGCGCTGGGAGCGCGGCCTATGGCCGCGCGGAAAAAACGTTGGAGAGCAGCGTATCCGAGAACGGGGAAGAGGAAGAAGAGGGAGTGGACCTTGTTTGGTCAATTCTTATAGCTTGAGATGTTCACGCCTCTTTTCGCGTGAACCACCCAATGAACATCCGCGATCTGAAGCGGCGGGAAAGTTCCTTTGTCTCTGTTGAGACAACCCCCTGATGATTTAGGGCCTGTCCGATTTCATCAGGAATATTAAAGCAAGTTCCTTATTCCAGATTAAATACATTTTTCATTACTTTGCTCTAGATAAATGGGTCTGTCAAAGCATGACGATTAGAACAAGACTAGACATAATATATATATGACCAAAGATCTAATTTTTAGATCGAATTACACATTTAAAGATTTGTTTAACACATGATAACACTGCAGATATTCCCAATTTATATGGGAAACCTCTAATGTACCGCAAAAACAATACTATACACATTAAGACTACATTTGAGTACATTCTATCATTCTTTTGTAAGGATTAGGTTTCCTGTCCTTTGGTCCTGTGAGCTCGTAAAATTTTACGAGCTACCAAGGAGTGTGGGGGTTGCAGAACATTTCTTTTTGAGAAAGTATAAGATTGAAATCAAGCATTTCCACTTATAAGTCAGCACTTTAACCATTTACCCAGGATTAACCATTTTATGCAATACACAAACATATAAAATACATATTTAATAAAGGACTTACAAAAGTAAGGAACAAAAAGAAAGGTTTCTTTTTGTGTGTGTGTGTGTGTTAAGGAATTTGGTTTCAGGTATCCTTTGAGGCTCGCATGGGTATCGTAAAGTAATTTAAGTCCAGCCAGGCTGGCATTTAGTCCCAACAGTCTGAATTTATAAAACAGAATTTAACCCATGAATCGCTGATCTGCATATCTGTTACAATATGTTCTAAAGGTCTTATGAAGGCTTGTAGACCAGAATAACCATTGACAGCTAGCCTAGATAGCCAGGCAAAACCTTCCTGCAAAGCTGCCCAGACCACAGAGGGTGGGCAATCTACTTACAACCCTAGCAAAGGATGTAGAACTGTCTTGGCAATGGCTGCTACTTAAAACCCTAAGCAGGGGAGCAGATAACTGTCAGATAGCTAAGTACCTAGGAAAGGTAAGGCTTAAGATAGGACCAAGACTTCACCGCTTGCCTGAGAGAGCTTGTGCCAAGGGGAACCCAAGCCAGGATATTACAGAGCAAGTAAGCTTGAGCTGGAGCATAACCATAAGTAGACAGCTACACTCTGAGCAGGGACTCATTTTAAACCCAGAAGAGGGGAAGCTGTGAACTCAGCCCAAACTCACTAAGCAGGACTCAGAGGGACTGCTCACTTAAAAATAACCAGAAGCAGCTCACTCCTAATCCCGTCTGGCTTAATACGGGAAGAAAAACACTCTCCCAGTGAAACACACTGGGAGAGAAAACTCGCAAGCATCTAATCACAGAGTTATAAAATATATTCACGCCCAGTGAGTTTCTCCACACACAATAACATACATTTTAGAGAGGCACGGCCGAGCTGAATATAGCTCCGCCTACGATCTAACAAGATCAGGGCTGAAACGACTCCATGCTTACACTTTATCCTCA